>NC_086358.1:20998686-21298686 GCF_036324505.1 Eleginops maclovinus
TCTTTATTCTTTCTTTAAAATAATCTTTAATTTAATTTAATTTAATAAATCTACTTTTATTATTATAAAATCTGCGTGGCCTCTCTTTCATGTTTCATGCATTGAGCTATGCATGTAACACCAAATACACACGCGCACGCGCAGGCACATCAGTGGGCCGCGGATTGCTTTCTAGTCCGAATGGTGGTCCCTGGGACAAAACCAGTTGAAAACCCCTGCTCTATAGAGTCACCAAGGATCCCTTGAGCAAACAGAAGAGGCATCAGTTTGTTTTGCCCCAAAGTCTGGTATACAAGGCCTTGCGTGGTGTACATGACTTGGCCGGACATCAAGGGCAGGCAAGAACGATTTACCTGACAAGACAACGCTTCTTCTGGCCTCGAATGGAGCACCAAATTAAGGACTATGTGAAGTGCTGCCAGAGGTGCATCCTGGCCAAGACACCGGATCCTTCTGCCAGAGCTCCGCTTGAAAGTATCAGGACCACCGCTCCTATGGAACTAGTGTGTTTGGATTTCTGGAGTGCGGAAGATAGCAAGCAGCGTTCAGTAGATGTTCTTGTCCTGACAGATCACTTCACAAAGTTGGCCCATGCCTTTCCCTGCACAAACCAACAAGCAAAACAAGTTGCTAAGAAGTTGGGATAACGTCTTCTGTGTGTATGGGTTTGCGGGGCGCATACATACAGATCAAGGAGCCAACTTTGAGAGTGAGCTCATCGCAGAACTGCTTAAACTATCGGGTGTCTCCAAGTCACACACTACAGCCTACCACCCCATGGGGAACGGAGGGACTGAGAGATTTAACAGGACTCTGGGGGGTATGCTCCGTTCACTGCCACTGAGAGAGAAGGCCAAGTGGCCCCAGCAAATCCAGACCCTGACATTTGCATACAATGCGACAGTGCATGAGACGACTGGCTACGCACCCTTCCACTCAGGGTGTCTGCAGGTTTTAACAAGTGCAATTTTAGACTTTTTTAGACCTTTTTTAGACCATCATGGGTTAAATTTAAGACCTTCACGAAGTATTAAAAAAAAAGAAATAACAAAGCCAGATTGCCGTCAATTTACATTTATTGTCAATGAAACAAACATATTATTTACATTATTTACATGCTTTTAAGCTCTGCACTTTTGGTGGCAATTTCATCCCCCAGAACCTTAAGCTGGGAGAGCTTGTCTTTGGCAGCCCTCCTCAGAGCATTTGATTTTGAAATCAGATGTGCCATTTTGCTCCCAGCCTTGCCCTCTGCTTGCTCTGCCAACTCATCTGCCTCTTTGCCCAGGCTCTCAGTAACTTTATGTAGACTGTCCCTCTTGACTTTCAGGTCTTGTGACTGCTCCTCCGTGTGTGCCCTTTTCTTCCCTTGTGTCTCTGTCTCCTTCTTCTTCCTCTGTTCGTCCAAATGCACACGGTACCGTGACCTGGCAGCCATGACAGATTTCATTAGGTCAGATGTAAGTGGAACCTTGGTAACGCCCCCATGTATTGCAACGTAGTCGTAAACAAGCCTGTGTGCGACCAATGTTTCTTCTTGCATATTCTCCGTCTCGATCTCTTTGTTCACTGAGAAGCCTCTCTCTACAGACGCCTGACCATGAGAAAGCAGTAAAAGGGTCTTGCAAAACGCCCAAAGATCTGGGTATGCCTTGCCGATGAAGCCATGAAGGAAGACATCTAGCCTCTTTTGCATTGGCTTGAAGGAGATGAAATCTTCATGCCTGCACTCCACAGACAACGCAGCATCGAACTGTTGGAGAATGGTGTCCCCTGAGACAAAAAGATGTAAAAATAAATGTATTTATGGCTTCCATTTAGTCATCACCATTGTGGCTTTCCTTACAGCTCTGTGGGGGTACAGTCTTTAAACCACACAAAACGGGTGCATGGAAATGATTTGCTGGAGTAACCTAACTTAAGAGATCTACACTCAAATATATTGTGATCATATTTTGACATACAATAAATACGGATCAGTTGCTAAATGCAGATGCTAAATATAATATACAAGATTATCTGAAAGTGGCACGCATAATTTTCCTCAGCCCTTTCTAGAACTCCTAGTACCAGCACAAACTCCTCCTGCCAGCTGCCTGTTGAGCAGAAATGTCTGCACAAGTCCCTTCATCTTTGCCTTGCAGCCGTCTGGATCACTGCTCATCACTGTGGGGTCTAGACAATCCATCTGCCTAACGGTACTGTACTTAAGAGGACTCTTCTCCTGTACGTTCTTCACCATGCTTGAGAGTCTTTGCATGCAGTCCCTTTTAAATTCAAGAATCCTGAGGTCTGAACTTTTGCTGTTCTGTACAGAGAAATGCGAAAGGAATGTAAGCAAAAATGCTGTACAGATGGGCTTCCCCCTGATAATCTTTGACATTAAGCTATTAGTACCTTGAGGGCCTCCTCAGCACCCAAGCCAATATCAACACAGTGCACCGGCATCAGGATATTCTTGTCACCTATGTCCAGTTTGGTAAGCTGGGCTGTGGTGATGTCCTGCAGAACCTCTCGTTTCACGAAATGACGCATCAGACTCTGTTGGACGATAACAAAAGAAACATTTCAATTACATAATTACTTTGCAAAATACTGTGTACCATTTTGACTGTTGTAGATTTGCTGTGAATGTGTCTTTGTTCACAACTGTATTTGTTTAATTACAGGCCTACATAATGCTTTACTTTTGAGCTGGCGGTGTAATGGGGTGGGTGGGTGGGCTGGCATCATAACCACACCAAAACTCTCAAAATCAATATAATGCAATCATAAAATCCATACATCCATTTCATGACAGTTTCCTAAATAATGTTCTGCTCATTAGAAAAGGCATTACCTTGATCAACTCTGCCAGATCTTTGCCTAGGTAAGGCATCACCGGCTCCTCAGTCTGGTACTTCCTTAAAAACGGATCAAATAGCTGGGCGATGCTCCTGAAAAACTGCAGCTTAGGTAGAGTCAGGGGATCTTTCTGGGCTTCTTCGATTACAGCAAAGCTTCCAGTGCCAGGATTTGGAAGCTCCTTTCTCCTCACAGCATTGGTGTACACCAGCATAGATGACCAGATATCCAACGCTCGTATCACGACAGGCAGGTTTTCCAGCCATCGGTGCCCACACCATGCCAACGGGAAGCGGGTAGACCTGGTGGTCTTCTCGTAGTCCTCTCGTCTTGCGGGAACATTATGCAACAATGTGTGCAAGGCCCTGAGGATCTTGTCCACCTGCCACGATGAGAAGCCTGTTTTAAAGGCATTGTGTACGGTGTGTAACCCGCAGCTACCAACAGATATGAGCTGAGAACCAGCGTACAGGTCAGCATATTCCGCCTGGAACAGCTCAAAGAACTTAAAATTTACATTTGGACCATCCATTGAGATCGAAATCAGCTTGCTGAGGTCCAGGTGGCCCGCACATTCCTAAGGGAAGGAAACAAATCAACCAGTCAATTAAATTAGCATATATTTAAACAACAAAATCACACACACAGGCAATAGTTATGTGCAGCTAGCATACAAATAAGTAATGGGAGCAGAATGTAAAGGTTGGGCAATGAAAAGGAGGCATGTACAAATTATGATTAAGAGAAGGCAATTTAATACACAGATGTCCTCATTCATTCTCTCACACAGCAATTGCAGAGCACTACTTCAGAAAATGAATAAACCAAATCTCCCAATGATCAAAATATTTTCACTAAGAAACGTTTGGACATGGTGACAGAGACAACTGTATATGCGGATCAGACGCGCAGCCACACACCTTCCGATTTTAAATGGAGCCCCTTTTCATAACAGGAGATGAAATCGTTCGTCGGTCTTTGCATTACGTTTGGGATCATAAAACTACCGCAACACGGAAGTTGTATGATCCCTGCCGTAATGCAGAGACCGACGAATAACATACATCCCCAACAATGACAAATCAACTATGCTGCGTTACGCAGCAACCGACATCTGGGGCCATGTTGTTGTTATGCAACAACCGGTGCTGGGGGCAATGTTGCGTTACGATAAACCCGGTGTGACAGCTGGCTACCCCGTAACAAGATGTTACTCCAGATGTAAGAAACGCAGCGATTGGCCAAAAGTACTTCTATTAATTTTAATCAAGAGTGACATTTTTACGACCAATCAGTGGATAAAAATAATACAATAAAAGCACTTACTTTGATCTCCTTCAGCAAGTCGTTTGCTGTGGCATGGCCCATAAATTGTGAGCCCAGGTACCGGGACTGTACCTGGCCGTCATCCCAGTACCTTACGTGAAGGTCCAGTTGCTTCCTCTTTGTTGCGTGGTTAAGACTTTCGTCAAACATAATGACGAAGGGCCCGGTCACCTTTGAGATAAGCTCTTTTTTGACGAACTCTGCCACTCCAAATCGGAGTATGTACGACGTCTTGTCTCTCCCGCATTGGAATGTTTTGGCAACTGTGGAGTCGGGGAACATCGCTTGGAAAAGCTCTCCGATGCCGTCATTGGATCTGCATGACTGGTGTTTAGCCACTGTGTTAAGCGCCCACAGAACTTCTGCCTTCATTGTATCAGTGGAGCCCTATAGATCACGAATATTACCCGTATTATTTATTGACGACGTGCTGCTTGCTACTGAACAGAACTGGGCAATTCCATGGGAATTGCGTGCTGCATTTGCCGACTCCTGGTGTTTGCTGGATTTTGTGTGAGACTCCAGTGCCTTGATGCCCAGGGTCCCGAGTTTAAGAGTTCTTTTGCAAAACGTGCAGTATGCCTCACTGTCATCAGCGGGAACGCGTTTCAGCCAGTCTGCAAATTGCCTTATTGAGAGCCAATTGTCGTTGAATTTACATTTACCCATCCTTTTTTTTAACTTTCTCCTGCCATTCGGACGTTATCCTACTTCGTAACTATTCCCGCCTCGCACACAGAGAATCAAAATACTTGCTGCTGCATCCTGTGACGACAGTACATTTCCGTTTCACATCTGTAGTTTTATTATTGTACGTTCCACTAACAGCACATGTCATGTAGAACTACACGGACCATAACTGCCACCATAACAGAAAAAGCAAAAAACAGAACGGCGTGGAAAAGGACGTAAAAACAAAACAAACAAAAAAGATAATCCTTTGTCGATATTTTGCATTGAAACGTAGGTCTTAAATTACTCAAACCCAATTTTAGACTTACACTGCGAAATATCTCTATATTTTAGACTTTTTTAGGCCTTAAATTGAAAATGTGTAATTTTAGACTTTTTTAGACTTTTTAAGACCCCGCGGACACCCTGTCCACTTAATGTTTGGTCGGGTTCCAAGGCTCCCCGTTGATGTGATGTTCAAACAGGTCCTACACGACCCAGTGGTTGTTGACTATGGCAGCTATGTAACAACGCTTATGTCCCAACTCCATGAAGCAGCAGACATTGCTCGAAAGCATGCCATCAAGGAGCAAGACAAGCAAGCCAGAGGTTACAATCGAAAGATCAAGGGGACTTGCCTGAGCGTGGGAGACAGAGTACTTCTCGCCAACAAAGGCGAGAGGGGAAAGAAGAAACTTGCGGACAAGTGGGAACAAACAGTCTATACTGTCGTGGACAGCAACCCACAGACCCATGTCTACATGTTGGAAGATGACAAGGGTAAAACAAAGGTAGTGCATCGCAACCTTATCCTGGATATCAGCTTCCTGCCCATAGAGTCTGCTCAAGGAGACATGCCGGAGACCGAGAACAGTCTTGATGATTCAGAGGACGGGTCTCGGATGGAGGATCTCGTCAACTCTTTGGATGAGGAAGAGGGTTCGGAGGATAGGACAAGCGCATGGGCACTGAGTGGGGCGGAAGACACTGCCAGTCACCGGTCCTGTGACGAAGCTGATACAGACGAAGATCAGTCTGATGCAGAGCTAGATCAGTCAAGTGTACCAGATACAGCATCAGTGATCGACGCAAGCAGTGTCCAGTCATTCAGACCGGTTACAGCGTCAGCAGTTGACACATCAGACTCAGTGTCGATGGTTGACACAGGCCATGTCCCGACCGTTATTTCTGACACTTTACCAACGGTTGCAGAACAGGGCCGAGACAGCCAAGTACCCACTCAAGCAGACACGCAGGGTGTGGTCAGGACACGTGCTGGCAGGGTTGTTAAGAGAGTCAGCCGTTTTGTAGAGACAATGGCTCAGAGGCCGACCAGCATGAGGGGGTTCGCAAACTCTTTCAGTAAGAGATCCCAGTCTCTTCTTACCCTGTTCTAAAAGGGGCTGTATTATTTCTTCTTGTTTGTTTTCTTTTATTGAGATGTTTCTTTTTTTATCGTTGCCTTTTTTTTTTTTAACATTTTGCAATGTGTCACTGTAATTGATGTACTGTTTACTGTATGTGCTCACGAGTACGGTTTGGGACTCAAGTAGGCCGGGTAGTTTGGTGTACACGGCACCAAGCAATTCTAAGAGGGGACTAAGGGTTGATCACCCTTTTGATTTCTCTGAACCTGTTTACCAGGTAGCTTCTAGCTGATTGTGAAGATGGTATCTTTATGTGAACCCGTGCCAGTTTTAACCCAGTGTTAATGTCCCTGTCAGTGTTATGTCCTGTCAGCCGCTCAGGATTTTGGTGTAATTCAGGAGGGGTGAATGTAGCAGGTATATAAATATACAGGAATGCATTCCACCAATAATCCCTCATGTTTTATTTTATTGTTCCAATATTATTTATTGTCGCTTTTATTTTGGTATGTTTACTACAAAAGACCGTTTTGGGAGCTAATGCTTTTATTTTGAAGTCTTCACTTTCGGCAGTGACGTCATCTACCTGCGTTGCACCCTCTCTCACTCAGTTGTTTGATGGCAGACTGAGGTGAGGAGAGTTTGTCATGTGCTCTTTGTAGATTTCTGTTCTAAATGATGTTTACAGTGTTTATATAATCTTAAACTGTGAAACAAGGTTATCATATCATTCCATGGTGCTAATGTGTTGCTGTGTAGTTGTTTTGCAGAAGTTTGAGTGTTTTAGCAAACTTTTAGTTAAGTGTACTGTTTGGCGGCACTTGTGAGGACTCACACACAGCACCGGCAGCATGTTTAATGGCGTCTTTTCCCCACCACAGACTGGTGTGTTGCGGACGTCCATCTGTATTAATGCTGCTGCATTATTGTGTTTATTTGATGCAGGTATGTTTGTTGCTCCCATGTTTTTGGTCTATTGTGTTTTGTACTATGTGTTTATTTTATTGTTTTATAAGTACTAGTCTCTCAGTTGTTTGATGGCAGACTGAGACTGGTGTGTTGCAGACGTCCATCTGTATTAATGCTGCTGCATTATTGTCTTTATTTGATGCAGAGGAATAAATACGCCACAGTTTCGGTTAAAAACAACAACCGAATCTCCTTGTCCATCAAACACGCACAACACAACGCAGAGTCGTAGCAAGGGTCTGCTGAGACCTGCTTGGGGTCAACATTTGCTACAGCAACCAGCCAAAATATGAATGTGATACTAAATTTTGGGGGTTCTAGGGCAAATGAGGACTGCAACATGCAGATCCGCCCTAATGGCGACGTTATGGCAACTTTTCTCAAGAAGGTTGCTACAATGTGGCCAGTTTGTCTTTTGGTTGCCGCGATGTCGCCAGGACGTGGCGGTTAAGGACGAGCAACGTCGCCAAGATATGTTGCGGCAACGTTATCGCGTCTTTCACCCGCACGTATCGGCAACGTTAGAACTTGTGGCAGGGATGCACAAGTACTCTTTAGTCAAACAACTCAGCCGTGGGAAATTTGACCCGTGAAAACTCCACCACTTCAAGGGATCAGACTCACTGTCTGCCACCATTGCCAGAATGTAGCTGTTAATCTCTTGCTCAATGATATGCCTCTCTGAAGATGAGGCAGGTGGACTGCTGGTCTTCTTAAAGAAACTCCCAAGGCTCCTCTTGGGCTTCTTGGCTGATGGTGGGGCAGTGGCAGCTTCTTGTGATTCTCCCAGGGCTTTGTTCTCCACCAGGAGGGCCTCGGTCTCTGATGCAGCTCTCACCTAAATAGATAAAAATAATAAAACTTTAATTATAAACTTTCCTTTCATACATAAAATGCAGCCCAAAGTGCTTTACATTGGAAGCAATAAAACAAGAACAAATAAATAAATACCTTGATGTCCTCCAGTTTCTCCGTGGACATGTAGCTGGTCTTGAACCTCGGATCTAGAAAAGTAGCCATGGAGAGCAGCTCGTCTGTTGCAGGGTCTGTATATTTGTCATTCAAGTAATCAAGAACCTTTATCTTGATGTCCTTGGTCAGTTCTGTATCGCCCTCGTTCAGATTCAGAACCTCAGAATTTAAAAGATGGAGGACAGGCTTCAAATAGGACAAGCTCACGTTCTCCTCTCCAGACAGGGCATCTGTGAAGTCCTGGAGTGGCTTCAGTGATGCGGTCACTGATTCCAAGACCTGGATGTCTTGCCAGGTTGGTACAAGGTGGCGTGTCTTTTTGTCTGCTGCCAGGACTTGGGTGATGGCCTTTTCCTGCTCCAGGACTCTTTCTATCATCTGCAGACGTGATCCCCATCTCGTTGGGGATTCTGTGATGAGCTTGTGCAGGGGCAGGTTTAACTCATTCTGAGCTGTTATCAGGGCCTTCTGCTTTTTCCAGCTGTAGGAGAAAGTGCTAACTACCCTCTTGCACACCCCTGTGGCACGGGAAACTGCAGACCCCTGTCGCCCGGGAGCACTTTGGAGACTCCTCTCTGGAAATTGGAAATAAGAAATCCAAATAATAGGGTGAAATAATTACAATCGAATCACAATACAATAGAAATCACACTGGATACAGCTCAATACATCTGTGCTTTGTGGCAAAAATATATCTTATTTAATTTAATATCCAAAGTAGCGATTCAATTGTGAATGTGTGTGTATATAAACTAGACTCCAAGCATTATAGTGCTGTTTTGGAGTAATTTGATTTGTGAGTGTTTCTGTGTTTGCTCTATGAAATGCTGCCTGCTCTCCGCTGTCCCTCCCCTCTGGGGCAGCACTGCAAACATAAGACTGTTGCTATGGAAACAACACGTAAGGGTGAGGACACAGGATAAAAGCATTGGGGGATGGTGCAGTTTTAAATGTGCTCCTTGAATTCTGCCTAGCAACCAACCTGTGACCAAGAAAAAATAAATAACTCAGATCGTACTGTATGCTTGTGCAACAAGCTTGAAGTTTAAGTACAAGTTATTTTAACTACAGTGGGGCAAAAAAGTATTTAGTCAGCCACCAATTGTGCAAGTTCTCCCATTTAAAAAGATGAGAGAGGCCTGTAATTTTCATCATAGGTATACTTCAACTATGAGAGACAGAATGAGAAAAAAAATCCAGGAAATCACATTGTAGGATTTTTAATGAATTAATTGGTAAATTCCTCGGTAAAATAAGTATTTGGTCACCTACAAACAAGCAAGATTTCTGGCTCTCACAGACCTGTAACTTCTTCTTTAAGAGGCTCCTCTGTCCTCCACTCGTTACCTGTATTAATGGCACCTTTTTGAACTCGTTATCAGTATAAAAGACACCTGTCCACAACCTCAAACAGTCATACTCCAAACTCCACTATGGCCAAGACCAAAGAGCTGTCAAAGGAGACCAGAGACAAAATTGTAGACCTGCACCAGGCTGGGAAAACTGAATCTGCAATAGGTAAGCAGCTTGGTGTGAAGAAATCAACTGTGGGAGCAATTATTAGAAAATGGAAGACATACAAGACCACTGCTAATCTCCCTCGATCTGGGGCTCCACGCAAGATCTCACCCCGTGGGGTCAAAAT
Organism: Eleginops maclovinus; assembly: GCF_036324505.1. Taxonomy (NCBI): domain Eukaryota; kingdom Metazoa; phylum Chordata; class Actinopteri; order Perciformes; family Eleginopidae; genus Eleginops; species Eleginops maclovinus. Next base: position 21,008,482 of record NC_086358.1, read on the forward strand.
GATCACAAGAACGGTGAGCAAAAATCCCAGAACCACACGGGGGGACCTAGTGAATGACCTGCAGAGAGCTGGGACCAAAGTAACAGAGGCTACCATCAGTAACACACTACGCCGCCAGGGACTTAAATCCTGCAGTTCCAGACGTGTCCCCCTGCTTAAGCCAGTACATGTCCAGGCCCGTCTGAAGTTTGCTAGAGGGCATTTGGATGATCCAGAAGAGGATTGGGAGAATGTCATATGGTCAGATGAAACCAAAATAGAACATTTTGGTAAAAACTCAACTCGTTGTGTTTGAAGGAGAAAGAATGCAGAGTTGCATCCAAAGAACACCATACCTACTGTGAAGCATGGGGGTGGAAACATCATGCTTTGGGGCTGTTTTTCTGCAAAGGGACCGGGACAACTGATCCGTGTAAAGGAAAGAATGAATGGGGCCATGTATCGTGAGATTTTGAGTGAAAACCTCCTTCCATCAGCAAGGGCACTGAAGATGAAGCGTGGCTGGGTCTTTCAGCATGACAATGATCCCAAACACACCGCCAGGGCAACGAAGGAGTGGCTTCGTAAGAAGCATTTCAAGGTCCTGGAGTGGCCTAGCCAGTCTCCAGATCTCAACCCCATAGAAAATCTTTGGAGGGAGTTGAAAGTCCGTGTTGCCCAGCGACAGCCCCAAAACATCACTGCTTTAGAGGAGATCTGCATGGAGGAATGGGCCAAAATACCAGCAACAGTGTGTGAAAACCTTGTGAAGACTTACAGAAAACGTTTGACCTCTGTCATTGCCAACAAAGGGTATATAACAAAGTATTGAGATGAACTTTTGTTATTGACCAAATACTTATTTTCCACAATCATTTGAAAATAAATTCTTTAAAAATCCTACAATGTGATTTCCTGGATTTTCTTTTCTCATTCTGTCTCTCATAGTTGAGGTATACCTATGATAAAAATTACAGGCCTCTCTCATCTTTTTAAATTGGAGAACTTGCACAATTGGTGGCTGACTAAATACTTTTTTGCCCCACTGTATGTGTCTATGTAATCATTCTATTTCATTGCATTACAAATCTAATATATATATATATACATATGTTTACATTCAACTGTAACACGTTTAGCAAATATGATGTGCTTAGATTTAGCCTACAGTACGACTCATGTGAGCTGTATGTTTTCTTAATAATTGGCATCATACAGGGTAGGCTACAATCCTGAAACTTACCAATAGCATTGTGAAGCCTGTGACCGAAACACCCAAGGTTCGTCCACTTGTTAAGCTTCAAAGCCTTGATCATATTCGTTCCGCTGTCGGTTGTCATGCAAACTTGCCGCGACTCTTTTAAGCCCCAGGACGACAGTGTGTCCCTCAGTCCACCTGCAATGATTTCCCCGGTGTGGTCTTCTGGGAAGTAAGACGTCTGCAGGCATTTGCTTTTTAGTTTCCAGTCACCGTCAATGAAGTGGACTGTGAGGCTTAAATAGGGTTCTGTGGTACGGCTTGACCACAGATCCGAAGTGGTGGAGAAGAAATCGCTTTGTCTTACTTCGCCGTAAACTCTCTCCCGACATTCCAAGTAAAGTTGAGGCAGGCATTTCTGGCTGAAGTACTTGCGGCTCGGGATCTCGTACCTTGGGTCCAGAGTTTGAAGTAACTTTTTGAAACCCACTTTCTCCACAGTTTGGATGGGTACCATGTCCTTCGCAATGTGATGGGTTATAGCCTCCGTGATGTCTGTCCATTTCTTGCTTGTCCGCTAATAGCGAGTACCAGCAGCGAATGATGTTTGTAGTGATTGCTGAAGCGATTGAGTGGAAGTCTGGCTTGTCTTTGGTCGAGCTCCTGGGCTGATTGCGTCTCGCATTTTGATGCAATCTGCATATTCTCGTACATGCATCGTTTTAAGGTGATTTAATAAATTGGTGGTGTTTCCACCTTTCGCTAAAACAGCACGGCGACACAATTTACATAAGATATTTTTTTGTTCGAGGTCGGAGATCTTAAAACCGAACCAGTTCCACACGACAGAGGTGCCCCCTTTCTTTTTCACCAATTCGTCATCCTGCACCTGGGTATTCTTTTCTGCCTGTTGACTCATCTTTAATTTTCAATGTCTTCTTTTTCTTCAATGTCTTCTTCTTTGTCGTCTTCGTCTTCTTCTTCTTGTTTTGGATCCACTATTGCTAGCACTACTTCCGTGCAGCAAAAAATGCTTGCAACGTCCGCTCATAAAAATAGGTCTACACCGTAAATCCTCAAATTGAGTGCTTTTATTTACTTAGGCTGCACATCGCACTGGCCTTTATTTGGGGCAGGCTTGTATATGGACCAGGCCTTTATTTCTTGCTTACCATCTGTTGTATTGTATTACTTAAATCAAATAGTGGGCATAATTACAGTAGGCTAATATCATTCACTGCATATGCATTTAGCGTTGTGCGTCTCCTCACTGAAAAACCATACCGCTCAAGCCAGCCCCTGCTTGCTAGAAGTTACGAAATCAGTCACGGGGGAAAAGATTTCCAAAACGTTGTTCTAAACACGCTATTATATTATCGCGGATCTACATTCATGATTCTACTAGACATTGTGATGTCCTAAAATAATGTCATGATTTTGATCGTTTAAAGTTGCTTTCGCGTTGCCTGTGGAGTCTGGATTGTTCACACGTCTTGCATGCCCTTATAAGGAGCTTGTGGAGCGTTTTTGTATGGAAATTAGGTGCACGAGAACTCTGTGCACAGCTGTTTTAGGAACAGACAGGCTGTTTAGGAACACGTCCAGGCATTCATTAATCCAGCGGAGATCTGTTGTTAGGTTAATCTTCCGAAGCCCGTTTGAATATACTTCAGAAGACAAAGAATGTTGGACAATGCGACCCAATATGAACGCCAATTTATGAATTTATGAATACCGCGGTATCAACGATATCTCAAAATTCATATCATGGCGCAGCACAAAACCGGTTTTTACTATCATACCGGTATATCGCCCACCCCTATTTCATAAACGTATATTTCTGGGCTGGGGTTATGCATCTGAAATGTATGGTTGAAACACCTTAATGTGATTTTGTTTAGACAAACCAAATAAACTCTTTAACATTTCTGTCCCGTGAACGAGTAAGTTAACGTTAGTGGGTTTAGGCTACAAGCTAGGCTTTTTGTTGTTGTTGCTTTTTTATCACCGTAGTGACTAAATTGCAACCAACTTCGAAACAGACCAGACGAATGAAAAGTGTATCGTTTATTGTTCATGTTCTGTGGATACAAACATCAATAAATCAAAAGCGTGAGAGCAACCATAGCGTGGTGCGTGCATCCTATATTGAACAGCTATGCATATTGCACTACTTGCAGCCTGTAGTTGACGCTTTCGCAAAAGGAGGTGAGTCTGTCAGAGTAGCAATGGTTTATTCACTTTTAATTGCTTTATCCCAAAATGTGCATGTTTTTAATAACTTATTCGAGCATGGGTTTTACATTTGATGTGTGGTTTTACAGTGATTATTGCATGGTTTCATTTGTGAATCTTGTTGTGTTTTAACTGCAATTGAATTATTGAAACCAGCTGCGTCTGAACAGAACCCAACCCCCCATGGCGCATGATTGGCTGTTAGTGAGCGGCGCATTGTTTTTAAGCATTCAGAAAACAGGTGTAAGAAGTCGTTTTTCAAGGGGAACGAGACAGCGGACGGACGAAGAAGGCGGAAGTCGTTTCACGGAGAACGAACCAGCGGACGGACGAGAAAAGCACAACCACGGAGAGGAGAAGGAGATACGGAACGAGAAGCAGAGGAGACAGACGTAGAGGAACTGGACCGGACACCACCCTGATTCCACGCCTCTAACAAGAGCAGCAAAGCAACACTGCGTCACAAAGGAGCAGGGACGAGCGGCTCAAGACGAAAAGGGGACTAGGAGACCAAGCGGAATAGATTGTGCGGCTCAACCACGACCCCCCTTCTCCTAGTGGTGGACATTATTGCACTTTATTGGACACCGGGAACAAACGGTTTTTAAAGACAATTTTCTGCTTGCAAATGATTTAAGTTTGGTATATTAAATCATTTTAGTTATTTTAAATGGGCTTTTAATATAAAATTTGTTTAACTTGGTTTTTAGCAGGCCTATTTTTACACCTGATCTCTTAAATAAAGTACCTCAAATCTGTCTCTGATTTTTTAACAGTGGAAACTTAGTGCTGGTATCCAAAGAACATTACACAATTGTGCAACATATTAATTTGGCGTTGACGGCAGGATACCAGCTCCACTGTTAGAAAAAATGGAGGAGGCCCAGCAGAGTAGGTCTACTGGTAGTACACCTGTTACTGCTCAATTTGGATGCCATGGTTTATGGGGGCTGCTTGGATTCCTAAATTTGATGGGAAAAAGCTAAATTAGTGGAATGGTGGGCTCAGGTGGAAGCCATGCTGAGGGCTCAAGGACTCAGCCAACAGCAACAGGCTGATTTTGTTTCGGGTGCCCTGGAAGGCGAAGCCAAGCGTGAACTACAGCTTGTTATTCAAGGAGACAAAAATGCTGGACAGAACATTTTGGATCTTTTACAAACACTGTATGCTAAGCGACCTGCAAGAGCACAATTGAGGTCTCAGTTTTTTAATTGTAAGCAGCAGCTTGATGAAACTGTCAGTGCTTTTATACTCAGACTAAGAGAACTCTTTTACAGATGGCAAGAATGGGACGAAAGTGGCACCGAAGAGGGGGACGACTTGCTGCTCGATCAGATATGGTCGGTCTCACAACCGGACCTATAAAACAAAAACTAAGCCAACAGTTTCGGCGAAACCAAAGAATGACATTCACAGCCACCTGCAAAGAGGCCCGAGCCATAGAACAGGAGTTGCAAGATGGAGATGACGCCATCTTGTCACACAGGGTAACTGCTCCCACCTCACATAACACAAATTTGCAACAGTTAAAAGTTCAAATACAGGCTGAGCTACAACAGGGGCTGATGAGTGAAATGAGGAAAGAGATCACCGAACAGATGAAGTACGGCTGGGCGATATGGACCAAAAGTCATATCCCGATATATTTAGGTTGAATATCGATATACGATATATATCCCGATATTTTTCCCGCAAAGTGAGAGCTGTGAAATTAAATGCTCAGTCAAAGTCAAAGCCAAATACGAGTAGTTTTATTGAAAACTCACTATAAAATGTAAACATAAACACTGTATAACAAAGCTCCGTAAGGTGCACATTTAAATAAATAAAATATCTTAAATAAAATGAGCCTATACGATAAAATAGGTTAATCTTTTTCTGAGGGCAGCATTTATATATAAAGAGATAACAAAATAAAGTGCTCAGTTTAACAAAAACGTTTTTAAACATCAGCTTGAGATTACCTGTTTCTTTTTGTCAACTTAATAGCTTATCTGAACAGTCTCAACCAGTTGCACAAGAAAAAGACTATAAACTCAATAAACAAGTTTTTTTTTACTTTGATAAACAGTAGTGCTGTCTTGAGGTAGACATTAGAAGACAGACAAGCGTGTCCTCTTTCATTTAAAGATTTTGTGCAAGAAACAGCCTGTCCACGGCATCCGGCTTCAGAGACGCTCTGTGGGAGGTCACGATATTTCCACTGCAGCTAAAAACCCTTTCGGAGGGTGAACTGGTAGCTGGTACCAAGAGATACTTTTTAGCCAGGTGGCTCAGAGCTGGAAAGACAACTTCAGGTTCCTTCCACCACTTGAGTGGATCAGTGTCACTCTCCACACTTGCTGACTGCAAGTAACTTGACAGTTCATTTTCAATAGCCCCCCTCTTGGTTGGTGCAGTGGTGGTGGATGTGCGCTGCCTGAAGAAGCTTGCCAGTGTCCTCTTAGCTTTTGGTGCTACTGTTGCTTCTCCATCTGCAGGCTCAGGCACAGTGGGCACATGTAGGTCAGGTGTCAGGTGACCGCTGCTCTGATCAGCCAGTAGTGTCTCCACCTCCAAGACAGCTCTGTGCTTCAATGCATCGACTTTTTCACTCGGGAAGTAGGTGGCCCTGAACCGTGGATCCACAAATGAAGCCATCTCCAATAGGTCAGTAGTGGCTGGGTCAGAATACTTGCTGTTGAGGTACTCAACGATGCTGGTCTTGATTGATTTGCAAAGCTCACTGTCACCCTCTTCACATGCCAGGAGACTTTCTTTAAAAAGGTGCAGCACAGGTTTCACATAGGATAGAGTCACGTATTCCTCACCTGATAAAGCATCTGTAAAGTGCTGAAGAGGTTTCAGGACCTTTTGGACTGCTTCTAGGACCTCTAAGTCCTGCCAGGTAAGGATAAGATGCCTTGTCTTTTTGTCACCCGACAGGACTTTGGCCAGTGCGCCTTCCTGCTCCAGGACTCTCTGGATCATCTGCTGCCTTGATCCCCAGCGTGTGGCAGACTTGGTTATGAGTTGGTGACTTGGCAGACCCAGCTGAATCTGGACTTCAGCAAGCTGGCTCCTTTTCTTCCAGCTGTACGAATAACAGCTTACAATTCTCTTGCACAGAGAAATGGCCCGGGTGACGCGCTTGTCATTCAAGCCATGTCCTGTCAAAATCATAAAGAACTATTAATCAAATGGGCATAAATATCAAATATTAGCCTATATTCAGTTCTTTTCTGAATTTTAATCCTGTAAGTGATTTTTATGTATTATTAGTTTTGTATAATGTATACATGAGATTATACTGCATGTGCATTTACTCATGTTTTGTTCTTGTTGTTGTTATTTATGCTACTTCATATTTCTACTCCACTAAAAACTCCACAATAGATAGATTCGGAGGATGAAACCCTCTTTATTAGTCACATGCATGCACACAGCAGAGCACACACAGTGAAATTAGTCCTCTGCATTTAACCCATCCTAGTTCTAGGAGCAGTGGGCAGCTATCGTGCAGCGCCCGGGGAGCAATGGGGAGGGGGGATTGGAGGTGTCCGGTGCCTTGCTCAAGGGCACCACAGCAGGGCCTAGGAGGTGAACTGGGACCTCTCCAAGAAGCAGTCCACTTTCCATATTTCAAGTCTGTTCGGGGACTTGAACCGGCGACCCTACGATTCCTAGTCCAAGCCCCTACTTACTGAGCCACTGCTGGACAATGTTTAGGCCTACGTGTCAACATCAATTTCTAGTCACTCTGCAGTTTGCTCTTTCAAGCCAGATAATAGCTAAATATTACCTTGATGATATCAACAGGCTAACCAGCATTTTAAAGTCATATTACCTCACCTTTACCAGCTGTAACATTAAAGTGGTAAACACATGAATGCATCACTAATTCTTATCCAATAATCTAATAAATATGGTTCTGAAATCTATCCGTAGGCCTATTGTAAGTGATCTTACTTTTAGCACTTTAAGTTATTATTAATTTATTTAACCTAACCTATTTAACAATGACATTTTTTAACGGAGACCTGGCCATTGGCCAAGACAGCAGCATAAAACACAAAGGAAAATGAGGAAAAACTAACATTTTAACATGTTTTTGTTTAAGGGAAAATATACTCCACTGCACTCACCAATAGCCAAGTGTAGTCTGTGACCAAAGCACTGCATCCTCAGCCACTCGTTCAGCTGAACCGCTTTGACGATGTTGCTCCCGTTGTTGGTTGCTATAGCAACCAGATGCTTTTCTTGAAGTTTCCAGCTTGCAATTGAGTCCTGCAGGGCCTCAGCTATATGCTCACCGGTGTGACCCTGGGGAAAATAACTTGTTTGGAGACAAGCTGTTTTCATCTCCCAGTCTTGCATGAAGTGAACTGTCACGCTCATATAAGGCTCACACGTCCTGCGTGACCACATATCGCTGGTCAACGCAAAATGGGTGACGTTAGCGAGCCGGCCTGCAACGTTCTGTCTGACTTCACTATACATTTGCGGCAGTGCTTCTCGTGCAAAATAGTTTCGACTGGGAAGCTCGTATCTCGGGTCCAGCTTTTTAATTAGCTCTTTGAACCCGACCTGTTCCACTGTTGCAACAGGGACCATGTCTTTGGCAATGTGAAAGGACACCGCCTTTGTTATTGCACGCCACTTGTCGCTTTTCTTCTCATACGGCACACAGCGGGGAAATGAAGCTTGCAGGGAGCTTTGTTTTGGGACTGGAGCTTTGTCGGGTTGGGGACGGCTTGTGCCTGTGGCTTCTGCAGCGCGCAGTTTCACACACTCTTCATATTCGCCTTATTCACCTGGCGGCCATTTTGAAACTCGAACGAGGCTGAGGGGTACACAAACCCGGAAGTTTGACTCCGACGCATACGATCTATGGAAGATTCAGCAGCACCAGCAATGGAAACTCCAGTGTGGACCACCAACCTTTCTTGTTTGCCAGAATTAACAATTCAAAATGTGGAGCAGTGGGCCAGTACCGACTGCAACATCCCCCGGGCGGTGTTAATTAAAGGATACAGTAACTGGATCGAAGGTTTTATCCACGACATTGAAGGTAAGAATGGACGCTAATTTACCTCAGTTTCTGCTAGCGTGTAGCAGCTAGGGGTAGTAAGCTTAGCTGTGATATGGAGTTGTTGACTGTACTATGTTTGATTTTATTTAAAACTTAACATGTATTTAATCGACAGTTAATAGGAGCCCAACACACATATTTGTGAGGGCTAGGTCTTTTCCCTCGGTGCGGAAAAATGAGTCACCGTACAACATACAGGTATCATAGTGCTAAGTGGGCAAACTGCTCAGTTCGCAGAGCAGTGCCACAGTTTAAACCAGCTTGCTAAATGTTCATTATGAGTTTTATCAACGATGTACCTTTCCCTGTCTGACTGAAAATAACATGTTGATTTTATCTCATTAACATGTTATCTCTAGTTGATGTAATATCACATAAGCCTCATTGATATCTACTCAAATACAGTATTATCTTGTTTCAAATTAGCAAAGCCAGACAGCGCTAGGTGCATGTTGCTATTGCTTGTTGACAATGATAGTATAATGACAGTATAACTATCAGGTAAGTGATAAGGTAAGCTAAGTATTAACATTCATAAGATAAGAGTTGCTCAGTTCTTGGAGCAGTGTATCCAGGGTTGAGGAAGGTTCACTGCACACTCAGTGTATGTGTGTGTGTGGAGCAGTCGGTACTGGCCCACTGCTCCACATTTTGAATTGTTAATTCTGGCAAACAAGAAAGGTTGGTGGTCCACACTGGAGTTTCCATTGCTGGTGCTGCTGAATCTTCCATAGATCGTATGCGTCGGAGTCAAACTTCCGGGTTTGTGTACCCCTCAGCCTCGTTCGAGTTTCAAAATGGCCGCCAGGTGAATAAGGCGAATTGCACTTTGTGCCACGTTTTTAAGTGATGAAAAAGATTCGTAGTGCTACCACCACTGGCTGCAATGTGCTTATGGCACTCCCTACATATAGCTTGGTTTTGTTGCTCCTCTGACAATTTGTATCCGAACCATCTCCAAATGATTGAGCTACTGCTTTTTCTTTTACCAACCAAGGGGCTCTCCACCGTACGCTCTGCAGACGTTGTTGCCTTCTCCATGTTTGTTGAAGAGTGCCGGAGTGTCCCTCCCCCTCCCCCCTCTGTGCATGAAAGAGGAGGGGCGGAGCCGGGGCGCGGGAAGCAGTGCAGAGAGTTCCGATCAACGGCTTGCCTGAAGCAAGTATTACAGTGTGGAGATCGTATTGAAACGCAGGAGACGTTCATTACAGTTGAGCACACGAATGCGTGTCTCGTTTAATCACACAGTAAAAGTTAACAAAACAAGATGGCGCTGTCCTGTAAACCAACAAGCATGGGGCTCCACGTCATCGTAAACACAGATTAATTAAAGGGACCACGATCCCTTTTTACCGTTGTACTTTCAAGCATAAACCAACGGTCATACTTACAGGCATGAAACAACAGTGTGTAGAACCACACTTAAGAAGGAGGTGAATTATGTATATTACATTCACTACAACAGCGCAATTTTGAACTATATCGATATATGCGATATGGTCTAATTCCATATCTTATTTAAAAATATGTCGATATATCTTAAATATTGATATATCGCCCAGCCCTAAGATGAAGGCTCTTTGGCCAATTTGATGGAGGAGATGAAGAGGTCCTTAACCAAGGACGTGCTTCCTTCTCCTAATTCCCCAACCAGAAATTGGCGTACTTCTGAAACACGATTCCCTCAGGCAAGGAGGCAAACAGGCACAGCAACACCAGGTTACCAGTGGGACACGCAGGGCTGACCCATCTGTAGGGGTTGTGGTGAAACCGGCCACGTTCAGCGCCAATGCCCCCACAGACCATCAGGGACACAGGGTTTTTAGACCCCCCTACAGCTGAGGGCCGAGCAGTAGGAGTAATTCATCAGGACAAGGAGCCCACATCCCGGCCCAAGTCCGCCCTGATTGGTGAGTGTCCAGATGTTGTTATTGAAATGAATGGCTGTTGAAATCCATTTGTGCTTGATACAGGATCGCAGGTCACATTGCTGAGCCGGAGCTTGTTCGAGAAATGCTTGGAAGGAACCAATGTAACCGGTGCTGAAGAGATCTCATGGCTGAAGCTGCGAGCTGCCAATGGCTTGGAGATCCCATATATTGGCTATGCCTTGGTCAACTGTATGGTAGGGAGTGTAAAGGTTCCTCGAAAAGGAGTGATCATTGTCAATGATGACTGTTTGGGACCAGATAAGGGCATACTGGGCATGAACATTATTAAATCTGTTTGGTCTGCTCTTACTCATGGAAATCACCCAGGACTCTCTGCCTTCAAGACCACCATGCCGCATACAGTCGGACAGATCTGGGCTCAGGCATTCGCAGAGTGTCAGCGAGTTGCCACCAGAAGTCCTCTCCCCGCTTACCAGGGCATAGCAAAATTGCCAAGACAACAGCCGGTCATAATCCCAGCCCAATCTGAGATGATCCTCTGGACACAGGTATCTGAAGGTGCAGCTAACTGGTCGTGTACTGTCATTATTGAACATCTTCCTGACAGTGCCACAGAATGGCGTGTGGGACGAACCCTTGCAAAATTACAAGATGAAAGAGTGCCTGTCAGGATCTGCAACTCCAACCCTTACCCAGTAGAGGGCCCGCAGCGACAGCCACTGGCCCAAGTGACAGAAGTGCCCCCAGACGACATACAAGGAGAGCAAGAGCTGGTTCTCAACAGTGTGGCGCCAGATGTCGTGGAGGTGGCGGTAAGGCGTGTAGGGGTCACCAAGGTGAGTAATGACGATTCACACCCTGCTGTGACCTTACAGGGATAAGGGCTGACTACGGATCAACAAGGAGAGATGACCAGCCTGCTACAGAGGTGGACAAAAGTGTTTTCAAGCCATGATGAAGACTTTGGCTGCACTGGTGCTATTAAGCACCAAATCCCCACTGGTTCAGCACCCCCCAGTCGTGAGAGGGTCGACCTGTGCCTCCCAGCCTGTATGCTGAACTACAGACTCTGTTGTACAATGGTGTAGTGAGGGAGAGTGCGAGCCCTTGGGCAGCCCCTATTGTGCTGGTCAAAAAGAAAGATGGAAGCTGGCATTTCTGCATGGACTACAGAAAGCTGAACGACACTCACCTACAAGGATGCCGACCCCCTACCCCACATTGAAGAATCACTGACCGGACTAAAAGCGGCCAAGTGGTATTCGACACTGGACCTGGCAAGCGGCTATTGGCAAGTGGAAATGGAACCTTCTGACAGGGAAAAGACTGCTTTTACAACACCATTCGGCCTATATGAATTTGAACAAATGCCCTTTGGCTTGTGTAATGCCCCAGCCACATTTCAAAGACTGATGCAGCGCTGCTTAGGAAACCTGGTAAATGATTCATTGTTAATTTACCTGGATGACGTTATTGTGTTTTCCCCTGATATTGACAGTCATATGGAACACCTGGAAGAAGTCTTCCAGCGGCTTCATAAGCACGGACTGAAGTTGCAACCGAGAAAGTGCAACCTGTTCCAGCGAGAGGTGATGTATCTGGGACATGTTATCAGTGAGGAAGGGGTGGCTACAGACCTAGCTAAGACTGCTGCAGTGAAATGCTGGCCAGTACCCCAGACAGTGAAACAAGTCAAATATTTTCTTGGCTTTGCTGGTTATTACCGCCGTTTTAAACCTGCTTTTTCTAAGATTGCAACACCATTGAATACCCTGACCCAGGGTAGTACCACACATACCAAGAAGACAGTCCCAGTCAGTTGGTCCCCAGAATGCCAACAAGCTTTTGATCACCTGAAACAAACTTTGTTGAATGCTCCCATCCTGGCATATGCTGATTTTTCTCAACCTTTTAGGTTATACACAGATGCCAGTTTTGAGGGACTGGGTGCGGTGCTCGCGCAGGTTCAAGGAGGAAAAGAGAGGGTAATTGCCTATGCTAGCCGCAGCCTCCAACCGGCTGAGCGCAATAACCAGAACTACAGCTCGTTCAAGTTGGAGCTGTTGGGCTTGAAATGGGCGGTCACCGAAAAGTTTAAAGACTATCTTTAAGGTGCTGAATTTGTTATTTTTACAGATAACAACCCATTGGTCCACCTCGAGACGGCCCGGCTTGGAGCAGTTGAACAGAGATGGGCAGCTCAGCTGGAGAACTTCAAGTATGCCATCAAATACCGCCCAGGTACCCAAAACGACAATGCTGATGCCTTGTCCAGATTGACGGAGCAGGAAATAGTGGCATTGCATTCTGACCTGATCATGGTTGAAGGAGATGGAACATGGGAGGAACGCCAAGCCAGGGACCCGGAACTCTCTCAAATCCTACTATGGAATGAACAGCAACTGCCTAAGCCTGAGGTTGGTGATTCTTTTTCCCTCTACACTGAAGTCTACTGAAAGAGTTGGGACCAAGTTATGTTTTGCAAGTCACAAGTTAGTCTCAAGTCTTTGCTTTCAAGTCCCGAGTCAAATCCCGAGTCTAGACCGACAAGTCTCAAGTCAAGTCCCAAGTCTTATCGTTTGAGTTTCAAGTCCTTTCGAGTCCTTTTAACAACGGAGAAATAATATTTACACAAATCATGTATGCTTTTAAGATCTCTATATATTTATCAAACCAAGAACATTGTTCAAACACATCTGAAATAAACAAAGGCAAATGTCATTTCCACAGAAAGTGCTGACGTTGTATTTCCATTGCTTATTGCACTATAACTGTCTCAAAAGATCCTCATTTTTGCAAAACCTAAGTGTAACCTTAACCTTTTCGAACATGTCACCACTTTATACAAGATATCCTCACTCCCAAAAAAGCGTGTGTGTGTGTGTGTGTGTGTGTGTGTGTGTGTGTGTGTGGAAGGGGACTAGATGTGAAGTGTCATGAACATGACAATGAACAGAGTTGTGCTTTTCTATGTCAGGGTCCTATGCTGCATTGCATTTGCAAAAGATCAAATTGGCCAACAGTCTGTCAGTCATTTGTGCACGATGGGGACGTAGTATGATGCCACCATGGCTGAAAACTCACTCCACTGGAGCACTAGAGGCAGGCACTGCCAAGACTCTGGTGGCCACTCGGAAGAGTGAAGGAAGAGACTTCATGTTCAGTGCCCAGAACAAAAGGGCGTTCTGTCCTTCGGCTGTGTCTAGGTAGTGACTTAGCTGTAGTGCTGGAGTGGTCCCAACATCCTTCTTCTGCCTCTTATGGTATGCAGCAAACAGCCCTTCTCCTTGTCCAAGGTCCTCTTGCTCTTCTTCATCAACCAGAGGCACAGGTTGCTCAGTCTCTGCAGCATCTTGCAGGATCAATTCTGGAAAAACATTTAACAGCAGAAACAAAAGAGCCCTTATTACCATTGGTGTTGGTGATACAGTGTGAGACTGAAGAAAGCAATTATTGATGCTTTCAATAAGATCAGACTTCGAGAAAAAAAGTTGCATTGAAGTCAATAATATTTACCTTTAACTCGTTGTGCCACCTCTGCCTTGATGTCATGATTGACCAGTACATGGTGCTCCACCCACAGCAGAGAAAAGGCTGGATCCAAGGCGGCTGCTTTGAGGTAAACTGGGTCTGAAAAGGGGGCAGTGATCCCATCTTGAGTCCCGGCCATTTTCATGTTAATGAAGATCCCAAGACATCTTTGGTTCAGGGATGCCTGGAGACTTCCAACCAGGCCGCTCAGGAAACGAACTTGAGGCTTCAGCTTCTCAAGGTGATGATTGAGGGACAAGACGGATGGAACAACTGCACTGATTGTGACGACCTTCTCTCCCTGTGTCAAATCAGTTGCTTCTCCAAACGGCTTCAAGGTGTTCACCAACTCCTCCAACAGATTCCACTCTCGTGGTGTGAATGACAACTCCTTATGCCCAGCCTTTTCTAGAATGGCACAGAGCTTTAGATGATCACACTGGAGAACTGCCTTTACTTGCCTCAGTGTTGAGTTCCATTTTGTGTTTACTGCAGCAGGGATACCTTTCTGTTCCCCAAATTCACTATCAAACACATCCAGCTGAAGAGTGTAGCAAAACACTGCAGGCGCTGTTTCTTTGCCATAGCAGCATCTACCGTTTGCTGTTCTTCCAGGGTTAAGTCACACCAGAGATCAGGGTCATCAAGATGATCTCCGTCATCATCCTCTTGTTCACTGGGGAAGCACACAGTGAATGCCTTTCGCATGGTAGCAGCACTGTAACTAATAATGTAGTCCAATTTGTCTTTGATGTTGTATTCATCGCATATTGACTCAAATTGGTCACAGATTCGTTCAGCTGTGTGTGAGCCTTTGAAGCGATTGCAGGCCGAGAGATTTGTATTTAGCTGTATCCTCTCTTTAGCTGTCTCTTTCTCTATCCAGTGGACAGTGACACCAAATCCTCTCATCTTTCGGTCAGACCAAATGTCCACAGTGACTGAAACATGCTCAGTGTTGCTCAATTGAGTTTTTAATCTTAAACGTCTCTCCCCAGCGAGGCTCTCTGTTTTTGATGTCAACGTTCTGTGACACACTTGGCTGTACTTACTGTCAATTACTGTCAGAAAACGCAGAAAACTCTCAGGTTCCACAATAGACAGGGGAAGGTTGCAATCAATAATCAAGTCAGACAGTATTGCGTTACTGATAGCCTTCTGCTGTGGATGACTCATGCTGTAATGCGCTACACGACTGTCCAGGAATTGTGAGATTGAAGGCTGTTGTGGTTCATCTATGATGCTTCTACTCATCTGGTATTCTTCAAATCTGTAACAGGTAAGCATATCAAACAGATGTCAGAAAGTCCCTTATAGCCACACATAAATTGCATTTGAAACTATCTCCTCATATATCAATGCTAACATTGTGTTCATATTTATTTCTGTATTATTATGAATTGTATTGTATACTGTAAGATTGTGTTTGTTTTAACATTACATTGATAAAATACATTTCCATTTTCAGTGTACACTTACTATATTCATTTATATGTTTCCTGCTTTACCTTGCCATCAAGCAGCCCTTTCCGACAGGAAACTGAAGTATGCTTGTTAATTCACTCTCTCCAGCACACCAGATTCCATTGGCAAAAACAGCTATTTTACCTGCATCACACAGGAACTGCTGCTCTACTGCTGGCTCAATGATTAAGTTTAATTGTGCTATTCTATGTCTTTGTTGATAGTTCAGCTTTGTTGTGATTTACCTAAATTACATAAACGACCTCAATGAGGAAGCAGTAGACTAGCAACTCCTTTGTGCTGCAAAGTAAAATAGTCATTTTTGTCAATGGAATCTGGTGTGATGGAGAGAGTGAGATATACTTAGTTTTCCTATCGGAAAAAATCGTCTGGCAGAAAACTCAAATGGTACACATATTTATAATATAAAGTACATTAAACTGACCTTAATTTGACTAGGCTTGCTTTAGTTTTGCTGCTGGCTAAACTATCCTTTTACAATATGAGTATGGATAAGTTCACTATTTTGCACTTTGAACCCCATTTCTAGTTTGTCTAGGATGAAATAGTGTGTTTGATACCAACATGTTAACGATGGGTCCCCCATGCTTCATGTAAGGGCATTCATAAAGTGGTCCTTATATCAGGGTAGCTGAGCTAAAACTCAGACGCTGTTGCTTTGGAGCTGGTGCACCACCGTCGTCCTCCTCAGCAGGCCTTGCTACCAGCGGGATAGAGTGCTGCTTCGATGCAAGATGTTTTTTTAAATTCGAAGTGGAATTTTTTGAGGTCGACAGAAGCTTTTCAACAACACAGAGAATGCATTTTACCGTTATGTTGTTCTTGTCCTTTTCGCTGGTGAATTGAAAATAATGTGCGTACTTCCACGATGAAAACGTTGACCTTTCTGCCATCTTGCCGGGGGTTCGAGACACACACACACACACACACACACACACACACACACACACACACACACACACACACACACACACAGGTAATGTAGGTCAGCAGCAGGGCACAGACGCATCACAGCACTGCGCCTCCGCTAACACATCCGCAGGTGGCACAGAACTGTCTGACAAAAAGCAGGCTGCAGTCGGGATTTTAACGGATTACTTTTTTTAAAAAATAACTAAGTTACTGATTACCGAACGCACAAAACTAACGCGTTACGTTACTCGTTAAAAGTAATTAGAGTTACTTAGTAACGCGTTACCCACAACACTGCCGATAAGCTAGTGTTGGCTTTCATTCAAAACTTACTGTTCTTTGTGCAACTTCAAATGTCCAACGAAGTTGGAAGTTGTCCGTTTTCGTCTGTTATCTTCGTCCCGCATGTTTTACAGACTGTAGTTCTTTTTTTGTTGACCACCTCAAAGTTTTTAAATCCAAACGAAACTACCCGTGGTATCATTGTTGCCTACTTGGCGCCTTATAGTTTGTTCCGCCTCATTGGTTGTCCAGTACTTTGATTGGTTGGATGCTGTCCGATCAAAACAACGTGGATCTCATTTGATTGGATGTCGTGCCACACACGTTATGCACACAGATGCACACAGGTGCAAAGAGAGATAACGCAGTCCATGTCAACATACTTTTTAATCTTTGGGTTTGGGGAAAGTAGCAAGTCTTTTCGAGTCAAAAGGGGCAAGTCAAAGACCAAATGTGAGTCACTGATGTTAAAATCCAAGTCAAAGTGCAAGTCCTTTTAGATTTTGTCAAGTCTCAAGTCATCAAATTCATGACTTGAGTCTGATTCGAGTCCAAGTCATGTGACTCGAGTCCATAACTCTGGAGAGTGGTACAAAATTGTAGTTCAAAGTGGGATATTGGGGAGATTGTGGACCCAGACGGGTTCTGGACTAGAGGCTTTCCAAGTTGTTGTCCCAAAACAGGAAACAAAGGAGGTGTGGAGAACTTACCACGAGGCAATGGGCCACCCTAGCAGCGAGAGAACCTTGACAACCTTGCGGCAGCGCTGTTACTGGCCGGGAATGACTCGAGATGGAAAATAGTGGAAAATAGTCCCTACCAAGGACCAGTCTGCAAACACAACGGTCCAAGCTCTGTAAAGCGGGCTCATCCAGACATTTGGCTGCCCAGAGAGTATTCTAACCGACCGGGGAGCTGCTTTTGAATCTGCTATAATGGGTGAGTTATGCCAGCTTTACGGATGTCAAAAGAGCCGCACCACGGCATACCATCCTCAGGTGATGAGGCTTGTGAGAGATTTAACCAGACCTTGTTGAGACTTTTAAGTTCCTTAGCAGAGACCGGCCAGGCACAGCGGCCCAACCGGCTGCCACCTCTCCTCCAGGCCTACAATAATACCATCCACAGACTCCAGACTATGTTGTTTTTGGGAGACATACCAGACTACCAGTAGGCTGGGCAACTGGTCTAAGCCCCCTGGTAGCGAGTAAATACACACACTGACGCGGTCATTTGCTACATCAGCAAATGCATCGATGACGTCGTGCCGCGGATTACTGTACGGACATTCCCAAATGAGAAGCCCTGGATAAACGGCGAGGTCCAAGCTAAACTTAAAGCACGGGCCATCGTGCACAGCGGCGGTGATTTGGATGAGTACAGGAATTCCAGGTATGCACTCCGGAGAGCTATTAGCAGTGCGAAAAGACAATACAGGGACAAGGTGGAGTCGAACTACAAGGGCTCCAACGCCAGAAACATGTGGTCTGGACTAAAAACAATAACAGACTACAAAAGGACAACGAGTGGTGCTGAGGAAGTGTCTGCATCTCTCCCAGAAGAACTGAATGCGTGGCCACACACAGCTCCAACACCATCATCAAGTTTGCTGACGACACGACCATCTGATCACAGACGGCGACGAGACGGCGTACAGAGAGGAGGTCAGAGCCCTGACATCTTGGTGCCAGGACAACAACCTCCATCTCAACGTCAGCAAAACAAAGGAGCTGATTGTGGACTACAGGAAGAGGCAGAGAGGTACACACCCATCACCAGTGACGGGACTCCTGTGGAGAGAGTCAGCAGCTTCAGGTTCCTCGGGGTAAACGTCAGTGAGGACCTGACATGGACACATCACACCAGGGTCATATCCAAGACGGCTCGATAGCGGCTCTTCTTCCTCTGCAGGCTGCGGAAGTTCAACATGGACTCCAGGATACTCTGCAACTTCTACAGGTGCACCATCGAGAGTATCCTGACTGGCTGCATCACCGCCTGGTATGGCAGTTGCACCGCCCTCAACCGTAAGACTCTACAGAGGTGGTGAAAACTGCTCAGCACATCACCAGGACGGAGCTGCCATCCATGGAGGACCTCTACACCCAGCGGTGTTGGAAGAAGGCCGGTAGGATAATAAAGGACCCCCATCACCCCGGCAACAATCTGTTCTGTCTGCTGCCGTCTGGCAGACGGTACCGCAGCATCCGGACCAAGACCACCAGACTCAGAGACAGTTTTATACCACAGGCTATAAGACTGCTGAACTCCTGAGCTCTGTGAATGTCTACTCACATCTGTTATACGTAATATATGCATCTGTCCATACCTCCTCATTCAACAGTGTAAAGTGTTTAAATACTTTCAATGTATTCCACATATGTATATATTTCACATCCTTAAATCTTTATTGTTGTTATTGTAAATATTCTTCTCTCTTTTTGCACTATTTTATTTATCTTATTTGCACCATGTATGTTGAGTTGTTGGAGGAGCTTGGGATATAAGATTTTCATTGCCAACCTACAACCAACATTGTATAAATAATAACCAATAAAACCTTGAAAACTTGAAACCTTCCATACAGGATTCCTTCCAAGAACGGAATTGGGAGAAGCAGTGGAAAATATCCAACAATTGTCCAGCCTGCATCAAAGATCCTAGCTATTGCTTGCCATTCCGCAACTTGGTTTTCATGCCTAAGATAGGGCGTCTTTACATTGGTACCTAATGTGCATTTGCTATAAAATTCTTCCCAGAATTCTGACAGGCAGTCACACAGTACACCTGAGTCTACACCTTCTTCCATCTGACCATTGGGAAGTTTCCTTCTGAGCACATCTTTGTTCATCATATCTGGGTCAATAAAGGCTGCAAGGAGGTCAGCAAGGCAGTTACCCCTACGCACCACAATAGTGACCGTTGGCTTTGATTCTTCCCAAGGCAAAGTATCACCCAAATCAACAGAGTCACTTAATGACACGCCGACAGTCCCTTCACCATCGGTGTAGGTGTAACGCTGCAATTCTGCATCATGGGCTTCAGGCAAAGCATCTCCTAGACCTGTATCTTGGTCTTCACTCTCTGTGGTCATTTCTGAAGTTCCTTGGTCTTGTATTATTTCTCCCACATGTATTCCTCTTCCTTCTTCATCATTTTCGTCACTGGCCACCTCCAACAGTAGTTCTGAATGTGGATTTAAAAGGTTCATCACATCTGGGTCCGGCCAAGTCAATTGTGACTTCTGGTTGTGATGCCTGACTTTGTTTGACATCCTGTGAAATGTCTCCTATGACCTCTGAGGTTGTCACTTGAGAAGTATCAGTAAAGCTGGTTGTGTCTTGATCACTTTTTTTGGTGCAGAGGTACAATCTGAGTATTCTTACTTTGTTTTTTTTCATACAGATCATCAACTGTACAATCTGGGTCAATCTCGTTTTGTGCGAAGTCACAGATCCTTTGAACATGGTCTGTCAGCTTCAGAGACTTGCAGACACCATTTAGGAAAAAAAGGGACTATTTCTTGAATGTCTCCGAGTTTTGCCTCCCTGTCCACACAGACATGCCGGGTCCCACCCCCTCTTACAGTTCACACCTGTTTGAAAGTATTGTCGTCTTCGTTGAAATTCATCCACCCAATTTGTAATCTCTTTATCTGTTTCTTTGCATTTTTATTTCCTTTTAATGTATCCCAAGATTGCTGTCTTTTAACTGCCTTGCTTCCTGGAGCACAGCACTTATGCTTTCTAGTAGTTAACCTCGTCTAGATGCTACTGAAGCTCCACAATTACTGTTGCGGCAGAAAGCTGCAGTTGCCAGTCTGTCGCCGTACTGTGGGATGTACTTTGCTAGATCTTTTTCAGATATCAGTGAAATGATTGATGAATCAATCTGCAAAATATAAACAAAATTAAAATGTTAAAACGATCATATGTAAATTGACATGTTTACCTAATTGAGAAACCAACACTTTTGCTTTCTATTCAAGAAAGTTACAGGGCAAGCCAAATGAATGAATAAAGGAAAATATGTATGCACTGTTTCTGTGTGTGTGTATGTGTGTATGTGTGGATGGATGGATGGATGGATAGCCGTTCAATGTAGGATGCACGCACCACGCTATGGTTGCTCTCACGCTTTTGATTTATTGATGCTTGTATCCACAGAACATGAACAATAAACGATACACTTTTCATTTGTCTGGTCTGTTTCGAAGTTGGTTACAATTTAGTCACTACGGTGATAAAAAAGCAACAACAACAAAAAGCCTAGCTTGTAGCCTAAACCCACTAACGTTAACTTACTCGTTCACGGGACGGAAGAGTTTATTTGGTTTGTCTAAATGAAATCACATTAAGGTGTTGCAACCATACATTTCAGATGCATAACCCCAGCCCAGAAATATACGTTTATGAAAATATGATTACCTCTATTCGTTGCAACCATAACATGGACAGCCACCTTGCGTGTTTTTCACTAGGAGCTCCAGTGTTGCCAGTCATATTTTGTGGCCATGAATTACTAAACTGGGCCACTGATTAGTAATTTGTGGCCACAAATTTAAAAATTCTCACCGATGTCACCAGAGCAGCTCCGTAAAATAGCATTTAATGTTGACAAAATAAAGTTGAATTGTACTGTATTTTAATTGTGTGATTTGTGCTCAATGTATATTAAATGCATAGATGTTTATATTTATTTGGTAACATTTTTGTAAATGTAAATGAGTAACATTTACATAATTAAAGTGAGTAATATAAATTCAAACAAATACGTCATTGAACATTTTAAACAGAAAAAATATGATAAAATCTACTTTATACCAGTAGCTATTACAGATGTATACAATTTACTTAATAATTTGATAACAGTGATGTTCCTGTCTATGAAGAAAATAATTCGACTTTACTTAGTTAGTTAAAATAAATATAATGTGTAACTAAAACATTATTAAGTAAGATTTACTCAATATCTTCGCAAATGATACGTCTGGTGATAAGTACATTTTACTTCATACTGGAAAGTAAGTTCTACTTGATACAACAGCAGTAAAATATACTTAAAAAATGTGAGTGCCAATATTTACGAGTATTTAATCAAGTAAATCCTACAAGTCGTTTATTTCAGTGTAAGTGTTTTTTTTTGTTTTTTTTTTAAGATATCAGATTGATAGATCTCGGCTTACATTTTCGAATAAAAAGTGATCTTGGGCTTGAAAAGGTTGGTTACAACTGCCTTACGTTATCCACTTTATTTAATCAAATGGCTAATAACCATAAACAATATGTTTGGAATATAATTACTATTTGTCCCCAAAATAAACACATTTAACATAACTACAACAAATAAACATCTACACCAAACTACGAACCGCCCAAGACAACATGAGTTTTAATTTGTCTTCAATACACACCACAAGACTTTTTGTTTTTTATTGTAAAGATTATTTTTTCAGCTTTTTTCTTTCATTGGATATTGAAGGAAAGGAAATAAAAGAAAAGTGGAGAGAGAAAGAAAGAAGACAATAAGTAGCAAAGGGCCATGTTTGTGGCCCCAGCTTTGATTTCTCTATTGTTCTTGTTAAACTTAGGTCACTCCTGGCACAGAGCGCTAGACTGACACTCCAAACAACACGTCAAAGATCATCCATTAAGGGAGTTTTCTTCAATACCACATTATTTAAGATATTAAACTAAATCAAAATGGAACCAAAATGATCTTATCTCTATTCTTAATGCTAAGCTACACTAGCCATTACCTGTTTCCTGCTCAGACAAGAGACTGATAAATATTGTGATTCTTTAGGAGACAGTAAAACAAATTATCTCACTTTAATTAAATAAAGTCTGGGACATTTAGTATTTATTGTCAGAATGTCTAAAAAATAAATTAGACTGCTGTAAAATCTGTAAAATGATTAAGATGTCAGCATTTGAACAATGTCGTCATAACCTGGAACAGCGCGACAGCTGATGCATGAATTCTCGTGCATACCAAGTTTCAGAAATCAGCCAGATCAAGTATGCTTCATGAAGCACTAATTGCTCCTGAGTGAGTGTTCTCAGGTAAGTGGCTGTAAAAGCCTTTTGTTATCTGATGACTGATTTCCCATTGGGGTGCAAGCATTACAATCACACTTATTTCTTCCCAAAGACAGGGCCCCTGCCGTGTTTGATTGATCCCAGCCGCTTTGTATGGCTGGGGTTATTTGTTCTTTAGGTAAGAAGAAGACAGCAGCAGGCAGTTTCTCTTTCTGCTGAAACATTGGCTTAGTGTGCACTGCTAGACCTCCTTAGCTTGTAAATTTAAAGCATGGTTCCAAGTCTGGTAGATAAGCCAGACTTCACTAAGGTCACTACACTATCAGGTTGATTTATGGTTAAGCCTGGGATGCTCACACCAGTTATGTAAATGAGGAGATGGCTTAACATTCAAAACAATACTAGAGGTCAAAAATATGCAACATAAAGAGGAAAATACCTACAGTTAAGCATTTAATTTACATAGTTTGGATTATTATATTCTTAAGGTCATTTGTTATTTTAAATCATACATAATCATTCTGAATCTTCTGAAACAAGACACACTAATAACTTCAGTTTTTAGCTTTATTTTATGTGGTCGGGCTGATAAAGTAGCAGGCCTGAATTGTTGTATTACCCTTCCCTTATTTACTTCAGTGAAAGTGATGGAGGAGATTCCAACTGAGTCAGCACTCACAAAAAGATGAGCTTTTTCTCTGATGCTATCACCTAGTATAGCAGCCCCCCATTAAAACTGAACGTTTGGATTGCAACATCCACCAACAGCATTGGGCCAATCTAATACTTTCTATTAGTTTTGAGGGGGATACAAATGGGACCCCCCACTTTGGTATAATCTTACCTCAACTCACCAGGCCCTTTCTTCTTTGCAGTGGAGTGTTGACGTGAGATGGGTCCTTGGCAATGAGTCCAACTTGTTTCTGGTGAAGGTTGTGCTCCGCCAAGGCTGCACTTTATCACCAATCCTGTTTGTGATATTCTTGGACAGGATTTTAGTGCGTAGTCATGGGGGAGGGGGGATGCTGTCTGGTGTTACATTGCTGCTTTTTGCGAATGACGAGTGTGGGAGGGGCTGAGATGAGGATCAGTACCTCCAGATCTGAAGCCATGGCTTAGCGTGTAGACAATGGACTGTCTTCTCCGAGTGGGAATGAGTCTTTACCCAAGGTGAAGGTGTGTTGCCCCTTTAAGAGGGCCTGCACAGGGTGTGTTTTGTGTTTTGCACTGTTTGTCTATAAAAGCTTGCCGTAACTTCCTGTCTCTGGCTGTCTATGGATCACATGGGTGTTTCCTCTGTCAATACAATTCTTTGCTCACATCTTAGGGTCTTTATATCTGTAAATACCATACAATATATTTATATTTCAGTTTAATGAAAATGAAAATGATTCAGTAAACAACCAAAACTGAACAGCTGTCTCCTGGGTGTTCATTGCCGACCTTGTTGTACTATCTGCCAAGCCTGCAATAGCTACCTATTCTTGTAAAGGCAGATTAGAAGGAGTTGAGGTTTATATGGTCATGTTCCTCGGCTGAGGGCAATGGAGCTTGAGAAGTGCTGAAGGATCGGATCAGACGAAGCTTTACCACACTGTTTTGAAGAAGACAGCGCTGAGCCAGAAGGCAAAGCTTTCAATCTACCGGTGGTAGGTGATATGGTCATGAAGGGGGGTTCATGACCAAAAGAATGGGATTGTGGATACAAGTGGCCAATGAGGGTTTTTTCAGGAGCCTTCAGAAGCTCCAACACATCTAGAACAGTGCCGCTAGGATCCTGACGAGGGTGAGATCAAACCCGATCAGTGCATTCACTGGAATGCTCGTTCATACCTCAAGGAACTACTCTCCTCAAAAACCTCCACACGCAACTTCCGTTCCACATCCAACCAACCAACTGCTTTGCCCCCAAAGGAACAAATTCCGCACCATGGGGGATCGGGGTTTCGGTGCAGCTGCTCCTCACCTGTGGAATTCCCTCCCAAGACCACCTGAGGGCTCCACAGGCCACTGACTCCTTTAAGAAGGGCCTGAAAACCTTTTAAATTATTTATTGTATGCCCCCTGTAGCACTTCGGGATTACTTTTAGCAATGAAAGGTACCTTACAAATAAAATGCATTATTATTATTATTATTTGCAAAGAAAGACGCCAGTTGAGGTTGTTTGGGCACCGTGTCGCCTCCCTAGGGAGATGCTGCAGGCTCGTCCAGATGGGAAGACACCGAGGGGCAAAGTCAGGACCAGCTGGAAGGATTGTATCTCAACACTGACCTTGGAATGCTCCGGTGAGAGCTTGTTCATGGGTCCAGAGAAAGAGAAACTGGAACCAACTGCAGGAATTGCTACCTCCGCTCCCCAACTTTGGATAAGCAGTTGAATTTGGATGGATAAACACAGCCTCACAAGTTATTTTGATGAATCAAGCTGGGTCTGGCTATCCATGGGGACCAACAAGTTATAAGAAGAAGAAGAAGAAGAAGAAGAAGAAGAAGAAGAAGAAGAAGAAGAAGAAGAAGAAGAAGAAGAAGAAGACTTTTTTTTTGACTTTTACAAAAACACTTTATTACAGGTTTATATCAAGTACAACAACAATCTATTTACCTAGAATAGGTAAATAAAAGCTAAGCCTTAAAAACTTGTGTAAAGTGCAAATCATCATTAACCACAGAACATACAATATCTTTATAACACCACCGTTGTTTAAAAGCTTCCAAGTCCCCAATGTGTTTATAAAAACGATGCTCTAGCCAGAGTCTGGCTCTGATATTGCACAGCCAGATCGCTTTTGCTTCTTGTCCCTTTTTGTTTTCCACTCTGTTCTTCCTACTTAGGTATATGGCCATTTTAGCTTCACCAGAGAGGTAGTTTAGGAGCTGCCACTTTTCTTTGCTTGTCTTTTTGTATGGAGCCCCCATGATAAACACGCTCTCGGTAAAAGTTA
Source organism: Eleginops maclovinus (assembly GCF_036324505.1). Lineage (NCBI taxonomy): Eukaryota > Metazoa > Chordata > Actinopteri > Perciformes > Eleginopidae > Eleginops > Eleginops maclovinus. The sequence goes on from NC_086358.1 coordinate 21,034,051, forward strand.
TACTAAAAAGACTAAAAACCAATGTTAAAAGAGAGAAGAAACCTGTGAGTCTCTGGCACTCTGTAAAAACATGGAAAACAGTCTCTCTAAAACCACAAAATGGACAGTTGTTACTGACAGCAGGATTGATGACAGAGATAAAAGAGTTGGAGGCGATAGCGCCGTGTAAAATTCTCCACTGGAGGTCGGCAGTACGTTTCTTTAAGGGGGGTTTGTACAGAATCCTCCACTGTGGGCCTGGTCCGTTTCCGGCACCCAGTCTAGTGCTCCACACAGTGGAGGCCCTGTCCTTCAGTCCATTTTTGTTGATAGCTTTTACAATGTTCGTGTATATAGTCTTTTTGTCAGCTTTGTGTATGCTCATTTTCTCTGGGTTTGCAACCTTGAGCAGGGGGCCCGTCAGCTCTCCGAGCCCTGGGCTCAGGTATATCTCCGGGAAAGGGTCTGTTGGGTCTGGTTTGGCTCTGCCCTGTCCGTAGCTCCTTAACATTCTCTGCTCCTCAGCGCAGAGGCTCCGGCTCCAGAGTTGCAGGATCCTCTGGGCCACCCGGACAGAGTGTAGACCCAGCAGAGAGCCCAGGGCCCGGGCGTCGCTCAGCTCCGGCCCCGCTGCTTCCACCACCTGCTGAAGGCTCAGGGTCCCAGATCTGCGCAGCACCACCGCCAGTCCTGGTGTCTCGCTGCAGCTAACGTCCAGCCTGGCTCCATGAATCAGAGGCTCTTTTAACAACCAGTGCAGAGAGTCAGTCTTTGGACACCTTCTATGGTTAAAAAGGGCCCAAGACTTAAAAACACCTTGATAAAAGGGAGGTAACCCACTTAACTTTACAATGGTTAAATCAGTTAAAAACAGAGCAGCATCCAGCCCCAGGTTACTCACGCGTCTTAGAATGCAGCTGCTCACATCTCTCCACACCAAATCAGCCGGGCCGGTAAGATACTTTTGCAGAAACTGCACTCTAAAGGTGGCTGTTCGGCTGGCCAGGTGGACAAGGCCCTGTCCCCCCTCCTCTCTAGGTAAAAACAGCACCCCCTGTGGCACCCAGTGTAGCCCATCCCAAAAGAAATCTACCAATCTCTTTTGAATTTGGGCCAGTAGGCCTGAGGGAGGGTCTACACAGGTGAGGCGGTGCCACAGTTGGGATGCCACAAGGTTGTTTAAAACCAACACTCTACCTTTAAAAGACATCCGCGGTAGCAGCCACTTCCATTTGGACAGTTTTTCTTCAATTTTCTCTGTGACGTTCTCCCAGTTCTTCTGGACTATATTTGTGTTCCCTACAAACACCCCCAGGTACTTTATGCCATCTCTTTTCCATGTCATTCCCTGGGGGAGAACTGGGAGACCGCCACGCCACTCACCGACAGCGAGGGCCTCGCTCTTCTTCCAATTGACCCTCGCTGCCGATGCTGAACCAAAATCTGTCACAATGTTGGTTAAAATGTCTGCATCCCTCTGGTCACTAATAAAAACAACAATGTCGTCCGCATACGCAGATAAAACCGTGCTTCCATTAAAACCAGGTAAAAGCAGCCCTTGTAATTTAGAGCGTATTTTGCAGAGGAGGGGTTCTAGGGAGAGTGCATAGAGCATCCCAGACAGAGCACAGCCCTGCCGGACCCCTCTACACACTCTAAAAGGAGCACACAGCCCACCGTTGAACTTCAGCACACTCTCAATCTTATTGTACAAGACTTTGATCTTAGCTATGAAACCAGCGCTGAACCCAAACTTCTCCATTACTTTCCAGAGGAAGCTGTGCTCAACGCGGTCAAAAGCCTTTTCCTGATCTAGAGAAATCAGACCAGTATCAATGCCCAATGAGCTGGAGACCTCCAAAACATCTCGAATCAGGTGAACATTGTCCACCATGGACCTGCCGGGCACACAGTAGGTCTGGTCCCGATGGATGACCTGCTCAATAGCTCTCCCCAACCTGGTGGCCAAAGCCTTGGACAGAAGCTTGTAATCCACACACAGCAAAGACACAGGGCGCCAGTTTTTGATGTCCTGCAAGTTCCCTTTTTTTGGCAGCAGCGTGATCACCGCTCTGCTGCAGGACATTGGCATAGAGCCAGAGGCCAGACTCTCGTTAAAAACGTCTAACAGGTCATGAGACAAGATGTCCCAATAGGCTTTAAAAAACTCAACCGAGAGGCCGTCGATACCAGGAGCCCGCCGTCCCTGCATGCCTTGCAGTGCGGCCTGCAACTCCTGCGTTGTCAACGGCCCTGCGAGCTGTGAGTTGGCCTCCTCAGAGACCTGAGGTAGTTCTGCACAAAACTCCTCTGACAGCGTTTCGTCCTCGTTATATTCACTCGTGTAGAGGGTGGAATAAAAACTCACAGCTCGCCTCCTGATCTGGCTTGGCTCTGTTAATTCCTGCCCTGTGTCTGACAGCAGTGAGTGGATTACCCGCCTCTGTCCATTCTTTTTCTCCAGGCCAAAGAAGAAACTAGTGGGGGCATCCATCTCGTTTATGTTTAAAAACCGGGACCTGACCAGTGCACCCTGAACTTTAACGTCCAGCAGGCTGGCTAGAGCCATCTTTTTCTCTTTGAGGATTTCAATATATCCTCGATCTCCTGTGGACTCGCTTATTGTTTCTAGTTCCACTATATCACTCTCCAGGTCTTTCATAGATCTGATGTTGTCCTGTGTGACATTGAGGGTGTGCTGTTGACAGAGCATTCTTATCTCAGTCTTACCATGGTCCCACCACTGCCTAAGACTGCTAAACTCTCCCTTCCTCTGTCTAAAAACACTCCAGAAATAAGTGAGGGCCTCTTTAAAATGTTTATCAAATGTTAAAACCGAATTAAAATGCCAATAAGCACTTCTCGGTAAAACATTTCTAATAAAAACATTACATAGAAGCAAAGAGTGATCTGTAAAACCAGCAGGGAGTATAGTGCACATTTTAAAAGTGTTAAAATGATGCTTAAAGCAATAAATGCGATCTAGTCTGGCTGATGAAATCCTATTCTCTCGGATGTGGGACCAGGTGTACTGCCTATCGTCTGTGTGCATCCTTCTCCATACATCCACCAGGCCGTGGGAGTGGGCCAGCTGCCTCAGAGCCTGCTGGGATGCTGGATGCGGCTCTGCATGGTTGCGATCTAAAGATGCATTTTCCGTACAATTAAAATCCCCACCCAAGAATAAAAAGTCCTCCGTGGCACAGCCGTTTAAAACATCATTAACTTTTTGTAAAAACAGCTTCCTCTCTGCACCGTTTGTTGGAGCATACACATTTATAAAAACAGCCGTAAAAAGGTCAAACCTTGCTTTTATTAAAAGCAACCTCCCCTTGATAAACTGCTCGACCTCCAGTGAGACAGGATTAAAAGACTTGGAGAGAAGGAAGCCCACCCCTCCACTGAGAGAGGTGCTGTGGCTTAAAATGACTTCCCCCTCCCACTCTTTTTTCCACTCATTCTCATTACCAACGTCGCTGTGCGTCTCCTGTAAAAAAAGCACGTCGACATGTTTTATACTTGCTGTTTGATAAATTAACGCCCTCTTTCTTAGCTCTCTGGCTCCATTGACGTTCAGGCTTCCCACTCTAAAAGTGTCCATTGTGAGTGAGGTAGTGCATACAACAATAAAAACAAATAAGTTAAATAAAGCACACATAAGGGGTTTTAACTTCATTGCTGCTTATTTGTTTTCGTACTTTATGCACCAGTTTCTTTAGTCTCCAAGCTTCCTGTTCTGTGAAGGCAGACTCCTCTTTTCGACTAAGATGGAACTTGGCCGAAGAACAAAAAACAACCAAATCAGGGAAATAGTCTTCCACAACTACCCCATGCTGGTTCTTTGTCTGCAGTAGATAGTTTTTTATCATTTCCGCTGTGTACATTTTTCCCTTTTGACTGTCACTGAACCCTATCACGTCACTGCCGTCTGACACACACTCATCCCCACTCTCATCTGTCTGCCCTTGCTCTCTTCCTTTCTTTCCCTCGCTCACCACTTTGCTACTCTTTCTAAGAGTAGGTGCGTTGTTCCTCGTGCTTCTGCGTTTATTGGCAGTCTTTTTGTTGTTGCTATTGCTGTTGCCACCTCTTCATCCTCCATCTCAGCAATCTCCACCTGCTCACCCCATGTTTTCCTCTCCTCTCCTGTTTTCACCATATTTTCCTCCTGTGTTTGGCAGACTTCACCTGTCTCTACCATTTTTTCGATTACCTCAGTTTTTTCTTGTGTTTTTTTCACCATTTTTTTTTCTTTTTCTCCCACCACCTGATTTTCTTCACCTCTACACAAAACCACAACCTCCCTTTCGTGAACATCCTTACCATCACCCACACCCTGTGCAACACCCCCGCATGCCCCGTCAGACACAGCAACAGCCGGCTGCTCCGGCGCAGCGGCGCTGTCAGCAGCCGCGGCCGCCTCCGGAGGGGAGCCCCCCACCGCCACAGCGGCCACATCAACGGCCACCGTCGCTGGAGACACCCCTCCCTCAGCAGCCGCCGCCGCCTCCGGAGGGGAGCCCCCCACCACCACAGCAGCCGCGTTAACGGCCACCGTCGCTGGAGACACCCCTCCCTCAGCAGCAGCCGCCGCCTCCGGAGGGGAGCCCTCAACCACCACGGCGGCCGCACCAGCGGACACCGCCGCTGGAGACACCCCACCTTCAGCAACCGCAGCCGCCCGCTGCTCCACTACAACCGGCCCGGCCGCAGCCGGCCCCGGCGCGGAGGCAGAAGTGACATCCGGACCAGGCGGAACCGAGTCCCCGCGCCCCGGACAGGCACTCACGGTGTGCCCCTCTTCCCCGCAACCAAAACACTTCATAACCGATGAGGTTGCAAAAATCACGTAGTCATAATCATCTACTTTAACGTGAAAACGGAGGTTGAGCTCCGCGTTCCGATTGTTAAGTATCATATAAACTTGCCTGCGATGAGACACCACGTGCTTCAGTAACTGAGACTTACACCCAGACAGCATCTTCTTCACCGGAGAAACAAGTTTCCCGTGTCTGGATAGCTCTCTACTGAGGAACTCATCAGTTATGAAGGGAGGGACGTTGGATAAAACCACTTTGGTTGCAGGGAGCGTCAGCGGCTGCACCCGCACAAACATTTCACTCACCGTGATGCCTGTCTCGATAACGCGGTTCACTTTCTCCACCTGGTCCAGAAAGATCACGACCGCACTGTTCATCCGCGCCAGGGACTTAATGCTGCTGTGTCCGACCTTCTCCCCCACAGCCAGCCCGATATCCTCCACAGTGCATGGGAAGCCGGCCGATATTTTGATGCCGTGCTTCCGAGTGAGTCTGGCCAAATCTCCATTCACCATGGCGTCAGACGCCGGCCGGCGAGACACCGGCAGGAGAAGCCCGCAAAACACCCCAAAAACAGCACCAAAAGACCCAAAAATTAAGCAAAGTAAACTATCACCGATAAACTATATTAAACTAACACCCATAAACAAGTAAAAACGGAAAAAATTTAAGTATATAACGTCGCTCTTTTCTTTCGCTCACACTCCGAAATCTCCCAGCATGCACCGGAAGAAGAAGAAGAAGAAGAAGAAGAAGAAGAAGAAGAAGAAGAAGACATACTTTTTTTAATCCCTTACAGGGAAATTGCTTTTCTCTACTCTGTTGTGTTGACACACATTACACACACAGAGGATATCCATGCACAAACACAACCACATGCAGAGGAGAGGTGGCAGAGGTACCCGGCACCAAGAGCGCAGATAGAGGTTAGGTGCCTTGCTCAAGGGCACCTCGGCAGTGGCCTAGGAGGAGAACTGGCACTGGCATATTTATTTTGGTCCGGGACGTGAACCGGCGACCCTTCGGTCCCAAGAACAAGTCCCTACTGACTGAGCCACTGCCGCCCCTAGCATTGAGTTGTGTGAATATTGTCGGGAAACTCAAAATGTCATCTTGTGTGCCGCCTTTAGTCTGCGAGTTCTCCATCACTATGGCTCCCTGGATCCCTACCATACTGCCGTTGTAATAACATTTCTAGATGCAATATATAATACAGTCATACAGGAGAGACAGAGGGGGCCAGGTGATGTCAGGTTTGTACGATGATATTAGTTTCCACTGGGCTGTTCTGGTCGGGACAGATTCATCGACCACATAACTTACATATTTGCTCTTACTACCCTTTTCTCAATTTGATCAAGGAATTCTTTAGGCTGGGCTTGGGAAAGTGACTAACATTTCAATGAATGCAAAAACATAGAAAAGGCTTCAAAAAAACAACTACAGCTTTGTCATTTCAGGTTTTTAAAGCAACAAAAGAACAAGGATAAAATTACCGTACAGAAAACACAACACAGTGTTATTGTGAGCTGTGGCAATCATACAATGTACTGTACTAGAGTAATCTTTCACAAAAGCATTTTTATTTGAAAATGTTTACTAGAAAATGTGTTGTATAAAGCACATCAGTGTGTTGTTGCTTTGAAAGAATAATTGAAGTGGTGCATGTGTGTTTGATTTTGTTGGAAAAAAGGAATTGTTGTTTAAGAATCGAAGTGAAATGTTAATCTAAAAGTTTATCACTGTATCAGTAAAGCAATGAGGTGGGTGATGAGCGGGTGGAGGAGGACGCTTCTTTGCTAACTGACTGACATCCCTGAGTTCAGAGGCAGGCTTTAAGTTCTCCTATTATGCTACATTTGAACAATATATTGTAGGGCCATATCTATACAAAACATGTCTGGGAAGTGTTTTGCTCAAATTACCAAACAGATCCCCCATTGTAGCATGCTTCATCCCCCTCTATTTCAGCCCTGTTCCTGAAGTGCTGATTCTGTGACTGTAGCTTTAAATGAACTGCTGCTGCTGGCCACGCCCCTTTGGAGCTGCTGCTGGCCGCGCCCCTTTGGAGCTGCTGTTGGCCACGCCCCTTTGGAGCGTCATGATCTCTCCTCTGAAGAGAGTTTTCTACCGGGAGAAACTCAGCTAAACGCTGCCGTGATTAAACGTCATATTATGTTCCAAACCACATCCAGCATTATTTCTGAAACACTTCTCAGTGTTACCACTAGAACAGAGACATGATATGTATTATATATACAACAACGCTAAGTCCCTCCTGCAGACATCCTGCTGAATACACACACACACAGAGGTGCTGTGGAGGGGATTCAGGTCTGGACTGTATATGGGGGGGACGATAGGTTGGAACGAGTCACGTGGGCGGGACGTTGCCAGGAGTTCAATGTTAAGCCAACCCACAGGACATAAGGACAGCAAATCTGGATCAGCTCGTTTGCACCCCAGTTTTTAGAGATGTGGTTAAGGAGGAAAAGAGAGAGGGTTGTATTTTCTGACACTTTTTTGAATCTCCTTACACACCGGGGACACATGTTTATGTATAAAAGACAGCAAAAAGTGAATTTTGCATAATAGTGTACCTTTAAAATAGAGTAGCAGAGAATGGGTACACACTACCATGATGTGTGAGATGTTCCAAAATAGAAATAAACAAATAGATAGAAAGCCTTTATTTTCGTTTTACAAAAAATATACAAGCAGACTTTTGTAACGCAACCCTGTCACAGTGACGACAATAATAATTATTCATAAATAATTACGAGCAATTGTGTACACAGCTATGAAGTGCATTAAAACACTTCTAAAGTGTATAAGAGTTAAGGTATTTAAAAGAGTTTTGCACTTTAAGTATCACCATTAGCAAATCTCAGAAGACCTTAGGAATCTAAAGGGGGCAAACGTCGAGAGCACGATTACAATCAGGTAAAGCTTTATTTGAGCCAAATAAATAAATAAATACAATTAAAAAATCACACCACTCAGCTCACAAACCATAAAATAATAATAAAAAATACAAATAAAAAGGTAAAAAGATCAATAATAAAATATACAAATAATAACTACACTATCGCCAGCGGACGTAAATAATGCGCGTCTGCTGTGCGGAGACTGCAGTTCTCTGTACAGGACTACTGGAAGACTCCAGACTCTAGAGTCTAGAGCAGGGGTTTTCAACCGGTGGTCCGCGGACCCCTGGTGGTCCGCGGCGGCATTGCATGTGGTCCGTGACAAGAGCCTATGTTGATCAGTTCACCATTGTTTTTTTTTAATATAAATTCGCTTTGATATTTCAACACATTTCCAGAATACCGTTACATATCGTGAAAAATATGTTTAAAATAATATAAAGGAAATTCAAGCTGACAGAATGTAGCCTTGCGCCTATCCAGTCTATGGTAGCCTGTGATTCGCTAATGGTAATGAGTTGCGTCGCTAACCTCACTTATTATTCATTACGTACAGTCTTGCGAGCAAAGTTGACACACATTTATAAGCATAGCCGACGAGAGTATTTTAAGATAGGTTGTAGTACAGCAAACATTTGTTACATATGTACTAGTCTAGCTATATATCTAGCACCAATGGATCGTTTTGTAGTGAGGAAAGTGCCAGAGGGACAGGCTGCCATGACAGAGGGTCAGGCTGCCACGACAGAGGGACAGGCCGCCACGATAGGGCAAGGACAGGCTTCCGAAGCGTCAACTTCGCAAAAAAGACGAAAAAGAAAATACAATGAGGAATATGTTAAATATGGATTCACAGTGACGACAGACAGAGCAGGAGAGGAGGTACCACTGTGTTTCGTATGTTCAACAATTCTCTGTAATGAAGCTATGAAGCCGTCGAAACTTACGCGGCATATGGAGACGCATCACGTCCACTTGAAGGCCAAACCCGTTGAGTACATGCAACAGATGTTGCGTGATTTCAAAGGACAGCAGGCTACCATGAGGAAGAGTGCAAAAATAAATGAAAACGCACTGAAAGCATCGTATCGTTCTCTCAGGATGGGCAAAAAGGAAGCCCATATGATTGCCGAGTGAGTCAGGCAAAATTCATTACCATGCGTCAACGCGCCGGCGAGACACTGCAGGAGAGCGCTAACCCCAAAAACAGCACCAAAAGACCCAAAAATTAAGCAAAGTAAACTATCACCGATAAACTATATTAAACTAACACCCATAAACAAGTAAAAACGGAAAAAATTTAAGTATATAACGTCGCTCTTTTCTTTCGCTCACACTCCGAAATCTCCCAGCATGCACCGGAAGAAGAAGAAGAAGAAGAAGAAGAAGAAGAAGAAGAAGAAGAAGAAGACATACTTTTTTTAATCCCTTACAGGGAAATTGCTTTTCTCTACTCTGTTGTGTTGACACACATTACACACACAGAGGATATCCATGCACAAACACAACCACATGCAGAGGAGAGGTGGCAGAGGTACCCGGCACCAAGAGAGCAGATAGAGGTTAGGTGCCTTGCTCAAGGGCACCTCGGCAGTGGCCTAGGAGGAGAACTGGCACTGGCATATTTATTTTGGTCCGGGACGTGAACCGGCGACCCTTCGGTCCCAAGAACAAGTCCCTACTGACTGAGCCACTGCCGCCCCTAGCATTGAGTTGTGTGAATATTGTCGGGAAACTCAAAATGTCATCTTGTGTGCCGCCTTTAGTCTGCGAGTTCTCCATCACTATGGCTCCCTGGATCCCTACCATACTGCCGTTGTAATAACATTTCTAGATGCAATATATAATACAGTCATACAGGAGAGACAGAGGGGGCCAGGTGATGTCAGGTTTGTACGATGATATTAGTTTCCACTGGGCTGTTCTGGTCGGGACAGATTCATCGACCACATAACTTACATATTTGCTCTTACTACCCTTTTCTCAATTTGATCAAGGAATTCTTTAGGCTGGGCTTGGGAAAGTGACTAACATTTCAATGAATGCAAAAACATAGAAAGGCTTCAAAAAAACAACTACAGCTTTGTCATTTCAGGTTTTTAAAGCAACAAAAGAACAAGGATAAAATTACCGTACAGAAAACACAACACAGTGTTATTGTGAGCTGTGGCAATCATACAATGTACTGTACTAGAGTAATCTTTCACAAAAGCATTTTTATTTGAAAATGTTTACTAGAAAATGTGTTGTATAAAGCACATCAGTGTGTTGTTGCTTTGAAAGAATAATTGAAGTGGTGCATGTGTGTTTGATTTTGTTGGAAAAAAGGAATTGTTGTTTAAGAATCGAAGTGAAATGTTAATCTAAAAGTTTATCACTGTATCAGTAAAGCAATGAGGTGGGTGATGAGCGGGTGGAGGAGGACGCTTCTTTGCTAACTGACTGACATCCCTGAGTTCAGAGGCAGGCTTTAAGTTCTCCTATTATGCTACATTTGAACAATATATTGTAGGGCCATATCTATACAAAACATGTCTGGGAAGTGTTTTGCTCAAATTACCAAACAGATCCCCCATTGTAGCATGCTTCATCCCCCTCTATTTCAGCCCTGTTCCTGAAGTGCTGATTCTGTGACTGTAGCTTTAAATGAACTGCTGCTGCTGGCCACGCCCCTTTGGAGCTGCTGCTGGCCGCGCCCCTTTGGAGCTGCTGTTGGCCACGCCCCTTTGGAGCGTCATGACCTCTCCTCTGAAGAGAGTTTTCTACCGGGAGAAACTCAGCTAAACGCTGCCGTGATTAAACGTCATATTATGTTCCAAACCACATCCAGCATTATTTCTGAAACACTTCTCAGTGTTACCACTAGAACAGAGACATGATATGTATTATATATACAACAACGCTAAGTCCCTCCTGCAGACATCCTGCTGAATACACACACACACAGAGGTGCTGTGGAGGGGATTCAGGTCTGGACTGTATATGGGGGGGACGATAGGTTGGAACGAGTCACGTGGGCGGGACGTTGCCAGGAGTTCAATGTTAAGCCAACCCACAGGACATAAGGACAGCAAATCTGGATCAGCTCGTTTGCACCCCAGTTTTTAGAGATGTGGTTAAGGAGGAAAAGAGAGAGGGTTGTATTTTCTGACACTTTTTTGAATCTCCTTACACACCGGGGACACATGTTTATGTATAAAAGACAGCAAAAAGTGAATTTTGCATAATAGTGTACCTTTAAAATAGAGTAGCAGAGAATGGGTACACACTACCATGATGTGTGAGATGTTCCAAAATAGAAATAAACAAATAGATAGAAAGCCTTTATTTTCGTTTTACAAAAAATATACAAGCAGACTTTTGTAACGCAACCCTGTCACAGTGACGACAATAATAATTATTCATAAATAATTACGAGCAATTGTGTACACAGCTATGAAGTGCATTAAAACACTTCTAAAGTGTATAAGAGTTAAGGTATTTAAAAGAGTTTTGCACTTTAAGTATCACCATTAGCAAATCTCAGAAGACCTTAGGAATCTAAAGGGGGCAAACGTCGAGAGCACGATTACAATCAGGTAAAGCTTTATTTGAGCCAAATAAATAAATAAATACAATTAAAAAATCACACCACTCAGCTCACAAACCATAACATAATAATAAAAAATACAAATAAAAAGGTAAAAAGATCAATAATAAAATATACAAATAATAACTACACTATCGCCAGCGGACGTAAATAATGCGCGTCTGCTGTGCGGAGACTGCAGTTCTCTGTACAGGACTACTGGAAGACTCCAGACTCTAGAGTCTAGAGACTTTGCACCATGCTCTGATGGTGTTTGTTATGCTTTATGAACGAGGACAACAGAGAGACATATTCTTCATGACCAAGGATTTGAAATAAAAAAGGAAATTGTCACACTTGTCACCCCCCACCCACAGTCCACACGTATTAATCCACATGATCGCAACACGTATGAAAAATGAATACAAATGTATTTATTATAAACGTCCTTTTAACAATAGTATTGTTATGTAGTGTTTGTTTCAACACGGACATGTTAGAGTGTGACACCTAGGAACGGTAGCTGTTCAGAGTTGCAAATACTATGTTGTGAGCCAGTGATGGATTGAAATAAACAGTGTAAGCAAACTGGAATATGCTTTAATCGTACATTCTGTGTCGGGTAGAGACAGGGCAGAATGAAACAGTCCTTAACTGTGGCACTGTGTATATCACAATTCAAACATGTTTAAGAAACCCCATACCCCTCAGTAAACACTGTGAAATGTTGACCTTATTTGATCATTTCAGTAAAAAGTAACGATCATATTTCTGTTTTTGATTAACACTAGAACCACGAACGGGTCAATTATACCCGCAGCTGTTTCTTGATTGTCTCTAACTTTGTTTCAATAAAATATTCAAGTCATAAATTGTCAATATAAAAGTCAGATTGAAAGAAATGGCCATTTATACCTATCAACGCCAGCAGGTAATATTTACCCCTATAGAAATGTAGTGATTTCGAGCTATTTATTTCATGTGTAAAGATAAACATGACGTGTTGCTATAGCAACGCCTGTTGTGTACTGCTGTTCCTTATAGAGCCGGTCATATTTTGAAGAGAGCCTTTTAAAATGGACAAAAGAAAGAGACTCATGAATGTACAAGAGGCATTAGCGCTGCTAAACCGTCTGAGTGAAGAAGAGTCTGATGGTGGGGAGGCGTCAGGACTGAGTGATGTGTCCTGCTGGGTTTGTTCTGCCGCTGACGGGTCATCTGACAGCGATCCAGAGCCTCCGCGGAAAGGGAAGCCGTCATTTTATTAAAGACTAGAATCCTGTGTTCTAGTACGATAAATAAAAGAGCATTGTATCTTGAAAATCCATGCATTCTAGTAGCAGGTACATTTTACGTTGGCGGTTTTAGGTATGCAGCGAACCCTGGCGGTTCTATTGTTAATATAATGAACCAGGGGTGTCAAAGGCCGGATTCGTTCAATGTTTAATGCAAAACTTGTTGAAATTAACTTATTGCACATATTAAACCTGGAACTAACAAAGCTTTAATTATTGCCTTTAAAAACAACATTAAACTTCAAATAAATGAACATTTAGTTGCATTAATTTCTTATGGCTCTATCTGCAGCTTTTCCGGAGTCATTTTTTATGATCACATTTTTCCAAAGGCCAAGAACAGCTTAAAAAAAAACATTTCCCCTTTATATATGCGAACATATACTATGCTTCCCACCTGCCTTGAAAACCCCTGTTTTCAAAGTCCACCCTTCGGTGTGTCACATTAAATATTGTGGCCGCAAGGCATTGTGGGACAGGAGGTTATAAAGGAAGTTTCAAGGTTCCTAACGGAGTGGAATGACCCGGAAGTACCTCAGTGGCAGCCATTATAAGAGATGATAGGAAAGGAGCTCTGAAACTTCCTTTATAACCCCCTTTAGCTTAGGAAACACTGGACCTTCCTTTACGAAGAGACAAGCATAAGTTTCACTTTACTTTGTTATTTCAATTCCAACCTTGGTAATGAAGAGTAGATGTCTCCCTGTTGTCTTCGTTCATAAAGCATAAAACAACACCATCAGAGAGCATGGTGCAGAGTCTCTAGAGTCTTTCAGTAGTCCTGTACAGAGAACTGTAGTCTCCCCACAGCAGACGCACATTAATAACCCCCGCTGGAGCATCATAAATACATGGGATAATGTAGGTGCAGTCGGATTCTCTTGAAGCCCGGTCGTCTTTTCCTAAGTCCTTTTGAATTCTCCTATCCACTACTCCTTAACCCCGTGATGTTTCACACAGAGTTCAAGGAATAGAGCAGAGGAAAGACGATAGGAGCAGATTTTTGGACAATTCGGTTCAACCCCTTGTCTCCCTTTGTCCTGTGCCAGTTCGTCTTGTCGAGAGAGACAGCGTGTCAAGCCAAGAACATTTGTTGTTGTTTCCCAAAGTCAAGTTTATTTAGTTCTGTTTTCGTCATACTTTGTTCTTTATCGAGGCACTCACCATTGATATGATTATTAATATGTGCTATCTTTCAAAACATTCCCAGAAGCTGTAATATTACTCATCAAAACACCAACATCTAAGAAGTAATGAATATACAATCAAAAAGCTTTTATTCATCGGGTTCAAAGTAGATAAATGAATGGCCAAACTTATATGGCCCAAAGCTAGTTTGAAACCGGTAATAATATATTATTATATTACAGACTGTCTGTCTGCCGGTGTGTTTTCATGGCTGTCAGCATCATTTGCCTCTCCCTTCATCTTATTTGTGTATAACGGTTAATTGGCTCTGTTTATATTTTGCAATGCATTGCTTCTTTTTTTTTCTTTTTTTGGCCCACACTCCTTTGCTATTCCTGCCTCTTTGTTCCTGTCAACTTATTCCATCAAATAGCCTCCCCCCCTCCTTTGCTCATCCTCCTTCCTCTCACTCCCTCTTCTCTCATGCTCTCTGAACCAAATTGTATTCTATAAATGTTAATTAGCATGCCATGGTCTGGGGGATAAGAGTAATGGTGTACATGGAGCGCTGGCGGAGAAGAATTCATTACCACGCGAGACACCTGCTAGATTATAAACAAGCAGCAAACACTGATAATGCTGCCGTTTGCCCGTCTGCCTAATGGAGAAGTTTACAAATGGACTTTTAAGGTTCACAGAGAAAAAGCTAACACAAATAGAAAAGTTTAAAAGCAAATTGTTGTTATGTTTTATTGTTTTAATTAGGGTTACTGGTTGGAGAAAAAACTGTTTGTGTTACGAAGAGAAGCAGGCTGGACCCAAATGCAGGGAAGACAAAGGGTTAAACTGAAAATACCTTTCTTTCAAGGCCCAGACAGAAACAAACAGGTCGGAACTCTCTTCCTGGATAACACATCCAAAATCAACGCAGGATCTGGGAAGTGAGGGACAAACAGAACTTAAATACAAGAACAATGATCACAAAGACAAGGCACAGGTGGGGAGGGAGGAAAAACAGAGGAGCACCAGGTGAACACAATCAGGTAATCAAACAAGAGGGGAGGGTACATTTTTCAAAATAAAACCCAGACAAATCGTGACAGTTTGTGTAAGTCGAGATAATAGTAAACAATAGAGTGGAGCAGTGTTGAGGTATTTTTGTAGGCCAACCAAGAAGTTCGCATCACATGGGCTCCTTCGACTAAAGGCTATGGGATTTTCCCATTTGATCTTGGAATTTCACAGAAAATAAGCTTTGTGTAAAACACACAATTGTGATACTTAACATGTTTTTGTTCAGCAGCAGGATAATCTCCTCATATTGATGCCACTGCACAACCGAACTACATCATGTTTGGCTGCGCATCACCATGTGTCTTTAGTCACTTGTTTTCATTTTTCTGACAGAGAAGTTGGCCATTCAGGAATGGGGTAATTACTGACCTAATTTATGTTGCAGAGCAAGCCATGAAAATAGTGTGAGCTTGTATTGACCGTATTTCAAGCTTCTTCAACCATAAACACATTCAGTAAACCATTGATGTTGAGAGGGAAAAAGACCTGCACAACGCTATAGAAGTAGTCATATAAAGTGAGTAAATGCTTGCTTTTTGTAGACTTTCGTAGGCATATATTAACCAGGCAAGCTAAAGTATACGAAAGGAGTTGTTAGTAAGGAAAATAATGTTGCAAAGCCGTAACTGCCATCAAATCATTAAGAAATTCCTGAAATGTAATTTACAAGCCTGGGGTTGAGTACATCCGGACTTGATACAAAACTTGTATCCAAGTCCAAGGCCGATCATCAGTGTGCAAGTCCGAGTCCATCAGTTCGCGATTCCGAGTCCTTGTATGCGAGAATTCATGAGTCCGAGTCCATTACTGCGTGAGACCGAGTAAAGTCACGAGTCACAAGTCCCGAAAATTGACCCTCGAGTACTCCATCTCTGATACACAGAGAGGGAATTAATGAAAGAAGCAATGAGAGGAATGGGCCAGGGCCTCTCATCAATATTTCATTTGCACTGAAAACAAAATGGGGGGGGGGGGGGGGGGGGGATCACCTGAGAATGTGCTGAAAAGCAGGGCCGTAAAACTTGCCAAGGCGAAAGTCAATATGGCGAACAGCTCCTCCACATGACCCCCTGTGAGTGTGTGGGTGGGTGGGTGGGGGGGGGTCTCAAGCACAAACACACTGCAAATCAAAGCAGTGTGCTGCAGGTGGAGCAACAACTACTACTACCCCCCCAATCTTATATTTGTGACACATGTGTAATGGAGGAACACAGTGGAATGCTGATCTCCTGATGCAGGCGGCCTGAGACTGGAGTGGGACATTCATTCAGTGACTGGGTGGTCAAATCTGTTTCAGTTTGCTCTTTACAGACATTATCGATTGTGTGATCAAACACATATTGTCTGCTGGTTCTTCCGGCTTGTGCATTACATACCTATTTACCTCAGGTAGGAGATTAACTTCTCTGTTTTTCAGGCTCTGCTGCAGCACGTATTACTGTTCAACAAGAGCACTCTATCCTGCTGCCAAGGACAGAGAAGGTCAAATAAATGTTGTGTTGATCTCTCCAGTATTCATTGAACAGTTGTTTGGTTTTGAAAACTCAAACAATTTATGTTATATTTGAACAACATATTGTAGGGCCATATCTATACAAAACATGTCTGGGAAGTGTTTTGCTCAAAATACCAAACAGATCCCCCATTGTAGCATGCCTCATCCCCCTCTATCTCAGCCCTGTTCCTGAAGTGCTGATTCTGTGACTGTAGCTTTAAATGAAGTAGCTGCTGCTGGCCACGCCCCTTTGGAGCTGCTGCTGACCACGCCCCTTTGGAGCGTCTAGATCTCTCCTCTGAAGAGAGTTTTCTACCGGGAGAAACTCAGCTAAACGCTGCCGTGATTAAACGCCACACCAGTGGCGACTGGCCAATAGAGGGCGCTAGGGCGCCGCCCCACCACTCACCTCTCACCACATTTCCTTGAATAAGACATACAAAAAATGAAATAATAAAATAAAAATATTTTGAAATATATGTATATATTTTTTTAGATGTGCAAGATAAATATTTCATAGTTAATGATGAGTAAAGTTGTTTCGGTCGTTGACATTGTCTGATTGGTGACGTATTTCCGCCCTGGGGCGCAGGAATCTTTGCCCATAGACTCTCGTTAAAAGTTGTACATGCGCAGTAGCTCCTCTTCAATACAAGAGATAGGACGATGTTGGGGCGCACCTCTCCTGCGCCCCGAGCTGAATGCAGCTGGATTTGGCGGCGGGGCTGACGTCACAGCCTTCTGTCATAAAGTATGTGTATTGTCCATGTTATATAATATATATTATTTAAATATATAGATATAGAGATATATCTAGAGATAGATATAGAGATAGATAGATAGATATTTATTATATATGTATATTGGCCATCTGTATAGTAATATAGCACATCTGTATATTTGTTCATACTACATCTGTTTATACTATGCCAATTATTCCCACCTCTTTATACTGCCCTTATCTTTACATAATCACTCTTAACTGCATATACTGTACATACTCTATATATCGCACTTGTTTCTCTTTGCACTTCTATCTATCTATCTATAATGTTGTTTTTGTTGTTTTCATTTATGTAAATACACTCGTTTGATACCTTAGTATATGTATGCATGCTTTTTTTATATATATATATATACATTTTGGAGTTATAGCCCCCCTGGAGAAAACTCCACCAGCCGCCACTGCGCCACATTATGTTCCAAACCACATCCAGCATTATTTCTGAAACAGTCTGGAGCTCAAACGTTTCTCTCTCTCGGTTTACCACAAGGACAGGACCTTTATATTACACATAGTCTCTCCAGTACAGCGTTAGCTCTGAGTGTTAGCGATGCTTGCTAATGTAAACACAGACTATAATACTTCCAAAACAGAGTGGATTCAGGTAGCCAACTGTATATAGGGGATAATAGGTTGGGATGTGTCACGTGGGGAGGACGTTGCCAGGAGTTCAATGGAAAGCCAGCCCACATTTGCCTTATGGACAGCATGTGTGTGTGTGTCTCATTCACTGTCCCTCAGGTTGTGGCATGTGTATACATATTGGGCAGCAAGGTGTGACTTTGTCTTCTTCTCCTAGGAGTAGCTTTAACTTTGAGAGGTCACTCACTTATTTGAAATCTGGGATCACATAGTTTCCCTTGTTAAAGGAACTGTTCCTCATTTCATTGAATGTTCCACACTTTAGGGGGGAGTGCATCTCTGTCTCAGTCTCACCTGTCGTACAGTGACCACAGAATCTGTCTTCTTTTGGTTGCCAGGATTTTTTGTGTCTTCCTGTTATGATTGCCAGTGTGTAGTCATTGAGCCTGTACATGGTAAGGATCTGACTCTGCTTTCTATCTCTGACAGTTCATAATCTCTTTTTAGCGCCAGGTAGCAATCTAATCTACTTTGGCTTTTAGTTTCTTCTTTCCAATGCGGTAAATAGTTTTCTTTACATTGTGTTATAATGAGTTTGACTGTGATTGGTTTTTGGAGAGCAGTGTTGTTGTGAGCCTGCTCAGAGTGGGTCTGAGAGGGGGCTATAGCCCAACCAAGAATTGTGTTAGCCCTACCGTTAGCCCTACCATAAAACCAACTAATATTAAATGAGTCAGGCCCACTTGAGGGAAATTAAACAACACAAAGGCAGATCAAGTTGATATAGATTTCAAATAAATAATTTATTAATTAAAATATAAGTCAGTAGATGTTTGCCTGCTGCGAACACGAGTGATCTTGCTGTCATCCCGCCGTACTCTTACCATCCATTCGGCTCTCAACGACACATCCACTGGAAAGCTATGGAAGCTTATAGTACGATTGTACCTCGACGATTAAGTCCACCTACTACCACCTGAAGAACATATCTAGGATTTAAGGACTAATGTCACAGCAGGATCTAGAAAAACGTGTCCATGCTTTTATCTTCAGTAGACTGGACTACTCTAATGGTGTCTTTACAGGTCTTACTAAGAAATCCATTAGAAAGCTGCAGCTGATTCAGAACGCTGCGGCTCGAGTCCTCACTAACACTAAGAGACTGGATCACATCACTCTAGTTCTGAAGTCTTTACACTAAGAGAGTGGATCACATCACTCTAGTTCTGAAGTCTTTACACTGGCTTCCTGTCTGTCAAAGAATTGATTTCAAAGTTCTGCTGCTGGTTTATAAAGCATTGAATGGCTTAGGCCCAAAATACATTTGTGATCTCCTGCTACATTATGAACCATCCAGAACTCTCAGGTCGTCTGGAACAGGTCAACTTTCTGTCCCCAGACTTAGGACTAAACAAGGAGAAGCAGCGTTCAGTTATTATGCTCCAAATATCTGGAACAAACTCCCAGAACCCTGCAGGTCAGCTGCTACTCTTACCACTTTTAAATCCAGGCTGAAAACATTTCTTTTGGCCGCTGCTTTTAATGGAACTGTTCTGATCTAACATTGCACTGTAACTTTTATTCTGCATTATAACTTTTATTCATGTATTTTATACCTGTTGTGTTTATTTTATTATCTTTGCTCTTAAAGGACTGTTTTTAAATGCCTTTTTATAAGGTGTTTATGCCGCTCTTAATGTCTTTCATGTTTGTAAAGCACTTTGATTTGCCTTGTGTTGAAAGGTGCTATATAAATAAACTTGCCTTGCCTTGCCTTGAAACGACTTAATGTAAACTTTCAATTGTTAATTTCTTATAGTTTACACAGTGTTTTCGGAGAAAGAGAGCAAGAAGGACAGAATAAAACTTTAAAAGACATCAGTATGTTTCTTGCCTTGCTTATTGGACCAGTGTAGCTACACAAACTATGCTCACAAACTCTAACCTTTATAACATTTACATTTTTAACTCAGTTATGCATTAAATACAAAAATCTTTTTAATCATATTCATGACCTAAAGAAAACATTACCTTATTAACACCCTATTGTCTAATCTAATTTTAGCCAGGGCTACACCTATTTGCATTTATTTGGGTCTTTGTGTGTGCCTTTTGTGCCTGGTTGTGGTCCCTTTACGAGTCATGGATGAGGCAATGTGTCATGTGACCATTAGATAGGAATAATAAATACATAAATACGTTTCTCTTCACCCTCTACACTGCAGACTTCACCAACAACACAGGGAGTACAGGGAGCTGACGCAGGACTTCATCCTCTGGTGCCAGAGGAACCACCTCCAGCTCAACGCAGGGAAGACCAAGAAGCTGGTGGTTGGTTTCAGACGGCGCCAACACTCTTTATTAAAAGTAAAGCTGGTAACAAAAAGGCCAGGTCACGTAAATACACAAAAGAGCTGAGGCTCTGATAACCTCAGCTCAGTGAGGTAAAGGACTGTCTGTGTGTTTGGAAAGTTCACTTTAGTCTAAGTTATCTCAGTGGGTCTCTAACGGTTTGGTCACCTTTTATGTAAACAAGTATTTCCAAGGCACACCTTGGTATGATCATTATAGTCAGAGAAGAAATGAAAAACAGATATGAAATAATTCAAATTCATAATATAGGACAATAAAACAAAAATACTGTTTAAAAGGAGAGTGTCTGGTCCCATTACTGGAGTTAATTTTGCCCCTCAAAGTGCACCAGATTGATACATTTAACTTCAACATTTAAAAATAAATCCTCCCGGGGGAGCATGCCCCCGGACCCCGTGCATTCATACGCGACTCATAAGTGCGCTCCGGTACTTAAAAATAGCACTACACCCCTGAACCTGAGCTTCAGGCTTACATTGTGTTCCAGGGAAATGTATTCCTGACAGTATGTCAGCGGTTCAAAACTACATTTAAACAAAAATTCTGCTCTACATTTAAAAAGATCAATGTAAAGCTGCTTGGCTGTATACGGTACAATCAGGGGGTTACAGTCCTTTGCAATATTCCTTTTTAATCTCTGCCTCTTAAAGAGCTCTGACACATTCAAATACTAATCCAGTGGTTGAAGTGTCAGCTGTGCAGTGACCCATGTGCTCCACACACTGACAAATGTTTCTGTTACAGCAATAATTACTACCAGAGAAAGTGCTGAATGTCAAGGCTCAAAGAAAATCAAATATTCATCATGGCAGCCACTTTATCACTGCAGTATAATTGCATTCAAATAAACTGCTCTTTAGGAACAATGTCATTTCTTCCATTTGTGTATCATCTTTAGACCCCTGCATTGTGATGAATTATTATTATCAGTCCCTACACAGGTTCTTCCCTATCTCCTCCCGCTGTTCCCTCTCTGGGTAATGAATAAAACGGACTGGGATTATCAGCTCACAGTTTGTGTTTGAAATGAGACACACTTTGTGCTGAAAATTGCCTTCATCTAGCTGCAGTTGATAATGCAGAGACAATTAAATGGCTGGAAATTGTTGCTTTTGGGGATGTCCCTCGCATGCATAGTGATGAAAGGTATTTCTAGCAAAAGAGATTGCATAGGCCTAATTTATATAAATGCAAAAAATACTAGCATTTATTTGAAATAATAAGTTAATCAGATGGTTTGCCCTGTTTTCCCAAACCCTCAGGCAAACAATCCTTGACACAATCTAAATCACAATTCAGGAGCTTCAGACAGACCAGAAGTCCAGGCTGTTAGAGGGAATGAGACAGATAAGAAGAAGAAGAAGACAAGAAGAAGAAGACATACTTTTATTAATCCCTTACAGGGAAATTGCTTTTCTCTACTCTGTTGTGTTGACACACATTAAACACACAGAGGATATACATGCACAAACACAGAGGAAATACATGCACACACAACCACATGCAGAGGAGAGGTGGCAGAGCAGAGAGGCAGCCAGGTACCCGGCGCCAAGGGAGCAGATAGAGGTTAGATGCCTTGCTCAAGGGCACCTCGGCAGTGGCCTAGGAGGAGAACTGGCACCTCTCCAGCTACCAGCTCACTCCATATTTTTTTTTGGTCCGATCGGGACGTGCACCGACGACCCTTCGGTCCCAAGACCAAGTCCCTACTGACTGAGCCACTGCCGCCCCTAAGGATAAGGATGGATGGTTACATGCTGAACATACTGAATTCATCCACAATGGGAGGATTGTTATCCTCCGGTGTTCATACATTATTTCCAATGCTGGACTCATAGTAACTATATTCTGATCAGTTTTGTAACACAGAAATTTTGACTTAATTTGGTACATTCATACTTTTCATGAGATATTGTAAATATTTATCTTCTTGTCTTAACAAATCTGTATTATTTGCTTATGGAGTTTGAAATTAAACATATTTAGATTGAAAGCATGAAAATCCACACAGGATAGTTCTGTCTTCTGGGGGAAAGTGACTTACAACACATCAACACATGCAGACGTTGACGAAATTGTTGGTACCCTTCCGTTAAAGAAAGAAAAACCCACAACGGTCACTGAAATAACTTGAAACTGACAAAAGTAATAATAAATAAAAATGTATTGAAAAATAACGAATGAAAATCAGACATTGCTTTTGAATTGTGGTTCAACAGAATCATTAAAAAAAACAAAATGATGAAACTGGCCTGGACACAAATGATGGTACCCATAGAAAAGACTGAAAATAATTTGACCCCAGGCTCATGTTAAACTAAGGTGTGTCCTGTAATTAGCATCACAGGTGTCTTCAGACATGTAATCAGTCAGTCTGCCTATTAAAAGGGTGAAAAGTAGCCTCTGTGCTGTTTAGTATCATGGTGTGTACCACACTGAACATGGAGCACAGAAAGCTAAGGAGAGAGTTGTCTCAGGATATTAGAAAGACAATTATAGACAAGCATGTTAAAGGTAAAGGCTATAAGACCATTTCCAAGCAGCTTGGTGCTCCTGTGACTACAGTTGCACATATTATTCAGAAGTTCAAGGTCCATGGAACAGTAGCCAACCTCCCTGGACGTGGCTGCAAGAGGAACATTGATGACAAATTGAAGAGACGGATAATACGAATGGTAACCGAAGAACCCTGAACAACTTCCAAAGAGATTAGAGGTGAACTCCAAGGTCAAGGTACGTCAGTGTCAGATCGCACCATCCGCCGCTGGAAGACGACCGAGGAGGACACCTCTGTTGAAAGCAAATCATAAAAAAGCGAGACTGGAATTTGTCACAATGCATGTTGACAAGCCACAAAGCTTCTGGGAGAATGTCCTTTGGACAGATGAGACAAAACTGGAACTTTTTGGCAAGTCAAATCAGCTCAGTGTTTACAGACGCAGAAATGAAGCACACAAAGAAAAGAACACTATACCTACTGTGAAACATGGAGGAGGCTCTGTAATGTTCTGGGACTGCTTTGCTGCATCTGGCACAGGGTGTGTTGAATCTGTGCAGGGTATCATGAAATCTCAAGACTATTAAGGCATTCTGGAGCAAAATGTGCTGCCCAGTGTCAGAAAGCTTGGTCTTAGTTGCAGGTCATGGGTCCTCTAACAGGATAATGACCCAAAACACACAGCTAAAAACACAGAAGAATGGCTCAGAACAAAACGCTGGACTATTCTGAAGTGGCCTTCTACGAGCCCTGATCTAAACCCTATTGAACATCTGTGGAAGGAGCTGAAACATTTAGTCTGGAGAAGGCACCCTTCAAACCTGAGACAGCAGGAGCAGTTTGTTAACGAGGAGTGGGTCAAAATAGTCTCATTGAGAGTTACAAAAATCTGTGATTGCAGTGATTGACTCAAAAGGTTGTGCAACAAAAATATTAGCTTAAGAGTACCATCATTTTTGTCCAGGCCAGTTTCATTATTTTGTTTGTAAAATGATTCTGTTGAACCACAATTCAAAAGCAATGTCTGATTTTCATTCGTTATTTTTCAATACATTTTTATTAATTATTACTTTTGTCAGTTTCCAGTTATTTCAGTGACCATTGTGGGTTTTTCTTTCTTTAACGGAAAGGTACCAACAATTTTGTCCACATCTGTATAATACACAAATATACTTTTGTTTTACTTTGTTTTTTCACACAAAAAAAAACATACATGGAGATAATTACATAACTGCACCCGTTGTCAGTGTTGGGTGTTAACGCGTTACAAAAGTAACGGAGTTACAGTCATGTATTACTTATAGCTGTAACGCAGCAATATAACGCATTACTTAATAATATAATATAATACTCGTTACAATTCTCATTAACGCAGTCACAACACATTTTAACCCCAAATGTTGTGGTGTTTTGTTTCTAAGAATTCACAAACATCGCGAGACATTCCGAGGGCTGCAGAACTTCCGGTGAAGAGAGTGACCAACATGGCTGCTAAGCCCTTTGCTCGGCTCCTCAGCCCCCATGCCACAGTTATAACATTGGACCAAATTTTGCTAAAACAGTGTCAGATAGTGTCATAAGCCAGGATGTCGCACGAACCGAAGCAAAATCCGCCTCGACCATCAAGAAATGTAAAGAAGAGCCCGACAGAGATGGAAGCTCAAAGCAGCGGACAGGCAACACGTGCGGACGGCACCAACTCTGAACTTGCTAGCATCAACAGCCTCCTAAAAGGGATTGCAGCAGATGTGAGCAGTATGAAACTGAGTCTGGAAGTACTACAGAGCACAGTGGAGAAGCTTGGAGGAATGATGTCGGAGGCTGAAGACAGGATTTTTACAGAACAAACGTCCATAGGTAACATCTTAATATCAGATCATGCTTCGGTCAGGATAGCGTGTCGTTTAGACCAAATGCTAAGAACCCCACCCACTAGGTGGAGATTTAACACATCCCTACTCCGAGATGAACAGTCCCTGGAATTTATAAAAAAAGAGCGAAAAAAAAGAGACAGACCAGACGGACATTAATGATATATTTAATATATTTTATCAAGATCTCTATAAATCAGACAACCCGTCAGAATATAAGATATTTTCTATCTAAGGTAAGATGTCCGACCTTGTCAGACGACGAACGGGGTGATATTGGAACGGACATTACATTAGAAGAGGTTAAAAAGGCCATAAAAGACTTACAGAATGGTAAATCCCCGGGTGAGGACGGCTTCCCAGCTGATTTTTATAAAGCCTTCTCAGGTTTACTTGCCCCAAGACTACTTGGAGTTTTTAGAGATGCGTTGGAGAGGGGATCCCTTCCAGACAGTATGCAAACTGCTTTAATCACTCTGATTCATAAAAAAGGTAGGGACCCACAACAATGTGGTGGCCATATCACTGATTAATGTTGATGCTAAAATACTGTCCAAGATTTTGGCGTCTAGGCTGGAGGGTTGTTTACCAAAACTTATCCACCCAGACCAAGTGGGCTTTATTAAAAATAGGACATCGTCTGACAATCTCAGCAGGTTGCTTCATCTCATGTGGCAAGCTGCAAATGATCCTGATATAACTGTAGCTCTCTCACTTGATGCTGAGAAAGCATTTGACAGGGTAGAGTGGACATTACTTTTCCAGACACTGGAGAAATTTGGCCTTGGTGCATCGTTTATTAAATGGGTCAAATTATTATATCAAAATCCTAAAGCATCTGTGCTGACAAATGGCAGGAAATCCCCCCCTTTTGAGCTTCATAGGGGGACAAGGAAGGGCTGTCCTTTATCTCCCTTAATCTTCGCACTGGTACTTGAACCATTAGCAACTGCTGTAAGGCTAAATGACAACATAGTGGGCATAAAGGCTGGAGGAGGGGAACATAAGCTGCTCATGTACGCAGATGACATTTTGATATATCACATCCTCAACTTGATGAAGTCTTTCTCAGACGTATCAGGTTACAAAATAAACTGGTCAAAGTCTGAGGCAATGCCCCTATCGAGACTCTGCCCACCTAGTGTTAGACAGGGAAGGCGATTTGCATGGCGGCCATCTGGTCTAACGTATCTGGGTATCAAGCTCACTCCACGGCTGGAAGACATAATGGCGAACAACCTAATTCCATTAATTGAGAAAATAGAGCATACTTGGCAAAATTGGACCAAGCTGGGGTTATCGCTCCATGCCCCATGATTGATATCTTATGGTCAAAGAGTATTGCATCCATTAATACGGTGATGGCTTCCTCTCTGGTTCAGGGACCAATTCTTTGCATGCTAGGTATGGTACCAAAGGAAAGTGGTCTGAATGCCTACCAGATCTCATGGTGCAGAATAGCCCTTATTACTGGATGTAGGATAGTGTTGCGACACTGGAAAACTAAAGGGGATATATCCCTTAAGGAATGGATGGATGAAATAGCCAAAATCTCCTCCTATGAAAGAGTATGTTATAAGATGATGGATAGAATAGATATTTATGAAAATATGGGGCCCCTTTGTGGCGGCGACTTGAAATGCTGAAGAGTTCCACCCTTTCAAATAATTCAAAACACAAAAATGAAGCAACAATATGATGTACTATGTATTTGATGTATAAATATAAGGTGTTTTATCCTGATGGGGGCAGGATGGTTTGCATACTGCGTATCATGTATATCGTGTATATCATGGAGGATGCTCTACCTCTGTACCATTCCCTTTGTCCTGTCTATGTTGTAGCTTGCTGTGGTTCTTTGACATTTTGATATGTGATGTATTTAGCAGGCTGTGTTGGTATGTATGTGTGTCTTTCTTTTTCTGAAAAAAACAATAAAATGAAAAAAAAAAATGAAAAAAAAGAGGGCTGCAGAAACAGATTCAGATTGAGAGCTGCAGGCTGACAATGCAGAGCTGCAGGCTGACAATGCAGAGCTGCAGGCTGACAATGCAGAGCTGCAGGCTCACAATGCAGAGCTGCAGGCTCACAATGCAGAGCTGCAGGCTCACAATGCAGAGCTGCAGGCTCACAATGCAGAGCTGCAGGCTGACAATGCAGAGCTGCAGGCTGACAATGCAGAGCTGCAGGCTGACAATGCAGAGCTGCAGGCTGACAATGCAGAGCTGCAGGCTGACAATGCAGAGCTGCAGGCTCACAATGCAGAGCTGCAGGCTCACAATGCAGAGCTGCAGGCTCGGATAAAACAGGGTTGCCGCGGGGTAGTGAAAGGTAGTAAAAGGTAGTAAATGAAATTAGGCCGAATTAAGGCCGGTAAAAAGTAGTGAAAAGTAGCAAACGTCATCTGACGAGGTAGTAAATTTTCGAACACCAATCCAGCTGGGCGTATGATTTTTTCTATTTGTGTAATTTACGTGCAGGCCTATCTCCTTAAATTACTAAACTTGCGTGGATTTATTTTCATGTTGCAAGTAGCAGGGCCGCGGGAAGTAATTTTGAGCAGGGGGTGCTGAAGTTCGCCAAGCCACGCCCCCCTTAGTTATTGTTGCTAAGTCCAACAAAATTTTCGCGGCTATTCAATGATGTCACATGTACCTCGCGCACTCCCTCAATCATTTTAGGTACGATACAGGGATATATTGAGGCGCATGAAGGACCCGACTTGGCCACCGGGCGAACCGATGAAGAGCGTACGGACATTGAAGACATGCTGGCCGTGGTTAGAGGATATCCTGTAGTGACTGCAGCCCGCCCTGGTCCGGTGGCTGATGACTGAGAAATCTGGAGGGACTCTAAGACACTAAATGCCTCAAGCAATGGGTCTTTCCTTATATAACCTACAGTATTATTCCGATCTTGTTCGAGTTTCTTATTCTTGTTATCTGTTCTACAACAAACTTAGTTAAGACTAACTTCCAATTACGCTACTTCATTTACTACCAATATTAACGGAGATAATCCAATATAAACATATTGATTTAAAAAAAAAAAAAAATCATTTTAGGTACCCGGCTAGCTTGCTGTCAAACCTCTTCGCGAGTTCGCCAGTTAAGACATGGGCAAATGCAAATTTTCGGACCTCTGGCTGGAGGAATCGTTGTTTAAAGAATGGCTTAGGCCAGTAGTTGGCAACAGCCAAGAGGCTTATTGCAACGTCTGCAAGAAGACGATAAGCATTACCTGGATGGGGGTGAAGGCGGTGAAATCGCACATGCTATCAAGTAGCCACCAAGCTAGGATGCGTGGACGTAACGCTCAGCTACCGCTGTCACTGTTTTACACTGGCACAACGGCTACATCGACGCCCTCAACCTCAACTGCTCCTTCAACCTCCACTGCTCCCTCAACCTCGCTTGCTCTCCCCCTGCAATACCCTGCCAGTAGTCCTACCACCAGCAACAGGTGCACGACAGACGGTCAGAAGCAGACGCTAGGCACTACCACCTCTACCTTGCAGGCTGAGGTACTGTGGTGTTTAGATGTAGCAATGAAACACCACTCGTTCAACTCGAACGAAGGCATAGGAGAGCTGTTCAGAAATATGTTCCCGGACTCCGAAATCGCCAAATCCTTCGCTTTGGGCAAGGATAAAACCGGGTACATAATAAAATTTGGCATCGCACCCTATTTTAAGAGGCAACTGGTTGAGGCCATAAATAATGCCGGACCGTACGTCCTTATGTTCGATGAGAGCCTCAATCAATCGTCAAAGAAAAAACAAATGGACATACACATTCGTTTTTTGGAGGATGGTTGTGTACGCTCGAGGTATTTTGGCTCACAATTCCTGGGACATGGGAGAGCTGACGATCTGTTGCAGCACATCAAAAGTAAGTTTATTTTCCTATTATACTTATTGGTTACATAGGGGAGATTGTTTGCACATTTTCATGGATTTTTGATAATTGTATTTATTTAGCTTACTGTTGAATTTCTGTAATATAATATTGTAAAATGTATGCAATTAAAAAGATGTATCAGCCAACAAAGCTTAGGGTGACCAGACGTCACAAGACTGTAGGTCAAAGTGTTAGCCGTTATGCTTAAATTCGTTCGTTCGTTCGTAAATTCAATCTGACGCTCTGAAAAATAGAATCGCGCTCTGAGTTTGAAAAAGACGAGCGTTCTTCTGGCCGTGAATTTCCGAACTGTTAAAACGTGTGTGTGAGTGTGCTCGGAGTGGCAATTTACGAACGCACCCTTAATCTGAAGGTTGAGCATGGCTCTGATAAAGCCAAACCTATATTATAGGGATTTAGTTTATTATAGTGAGCCACATTTGGAGAACCAATGATCTAACTTTGACAAAGCAGTCCTTGACATAGGCCTAATATCTATCACTGTGAAATGTATCCCAAGACCTGACTCATGTTTTACTTTAGGATAATAAAGCTAAATGTTTGATTTGAAGCATATACAGTATTACCTTCTGATGTGTATTGAATGTGGTTTACTTAAGCAATACATTAACTTCTGTGTGACAATTCACAGGAATGTGTTGCAAAACTCAACATGAGGCAGCTTCTCTCAGTAGGAATGGATGGCCCAAATGTAAATTTCAAACTCCTGGATCTCCTTCAAAAGGAACATGCTGAGCTGCATGGAGGTGCTCAAGTCCTGATGGTTGGGAGCTGTGGACTCCATACCCTCCACAATGCCATGAAGGCAGGCTTTACAGGCTGGCAAATTGACAAACTCCTGCGCGCTCTCCATTACCTCTTCCACAACGTTCCTGCCCGGAGAGAGGACTACACCAACATCACCGGGTCGTCCTGCTTTCCCCTCTCTTTCTGCGGCCACAGATGGGTGGAAAATGTGCCGGTTGCAGAGAGAGTCCTGGAAGTTTGGACCATGATTCAGAAGTTTGTCAATGCTGTTGAGGATAAGAAGGTCACAAAACCAAACACGGCCTCTTATGATGCCATCCTGGCAGCACAAGGGGATCCACTCTTAATCCCAAAGCTTCAATTCTTCCTCGCCATTGCGAGAAGTTTTAACCCATTTCTCAAGAAGTACCAAACAGACGAGCCAGTGTTGCCTTTTTTGGCAGAAGATTTAACTGAGCTCCTGTTGGTAAGTATCACTGTAAAGATTTTGATTCATTAATTTGAATGTAAACCTATATTAATGTATATGAATGTCTGGGTAACTATCTTCTTGTTGTTGTTGTCATCATCAGAGTTTACTGCGGCGGTTCATCAAAAGGGAACTCCTACAGGACCAAACCCCCCTGCAGCTGATTAAATTGGACATCTCTGAGGAGAAGAACTGGGTCTCCCTCAAAAGGGTAGATATAGGCTTGGGGGCTGAATCTGCCATCAAGGTAATTTTATTGTTGTTTATTTGTTTTGCGGGGTGAATTTGTGAATTATGATGCTTGCACAAATCAACTAGCAAATACAATTTGTTCAGTATTAATATTATCATCACAATAAGTTATGTAAACATTTCCTTTCAAAGAAAGCATTGACATGAATGTTCCTTAATGTTCCTTAATAGGCACTCCTGGGCAAACCAGGATCAAAGATAGGTGAACTCTCTGTACTCCACCTCAGAAAAGAGTGTTTGCAGGGTCTGATTAAGATCGTAAAGAAACTGCAGGAGAAATCGCCATTGAAATTCCCCATAGTTAGGCAGATCACCTGTTTGGATCCCACAAGGATGGCCAGGGATCCAGAGTGGTGCATCCTACAGATGAAGTCATTAGTGCAGGCTTTCATCCAGGGGCAGCAGCTGGCAGGTGGCATTGCAGCTGGTAAGAACATATTTTATAGGGACAGTAGAAGTGGATAAGTTATTCAAATTGATTAAGGTCTTGTGCGTGGAATCTCTTTTGTGGTTTTCTGCTTTTTTACTGTGACAGGTGTGAAAGTGTCTTGCTTTTACAAAATTAAACTTTATGCTCTCATAGCTCTCTATATCAGGGGTTCTCAACCTTTTGCAAGTTGAGCCCCCCTTTCAAAGGTTAGAATATTGTCCCCCCCCACCAACCTTGATGTCAATGCATGATTTCAAGCACTCAAATTATTCTACTTTTCTTTTCTTTTTTGATAGCCACATCCAGTGTTCTTGTGAGTTATGTGATTTTACTCTATCTGTTTGATGTAGAAGGTGTTTTGGCACCTTGCAAGCAGATTCAGCTAAACAAGTCACCGACGCGCAATTGTATCAATTTGTAATTTAGACAAGACCTCCGTGCCCCCAGGTTGAGAACCACTGCTACAGATACTATTATGTGTATCTACGATGTACTGTATGTACTTTTGTCGAATGGATGGTGAAGCAGTTGACTGGAATGTGTTAATGAAATTAATATATCTTAATTTTCGTATCAATGTTGCAGGTGATGTCATCATTCAGCAATTCACATCCTTTCTCTCGGTCGTGGGCAGAGAAGAAGAATTTGTTTCCTTCCAACCCCTGAGGCAGCGTCTGGATGTCTTTCTCCACTCCAAACTCTGCACGTCCCACCCTGACCTGCTAAAGTTCTGCCAAAGTGCTCTCCTCCTGTCCCATGGACAAGCCACAGTGGAGAGAGGCTTCTCAGTAAATAAGGAGGTAGAAACGTGCAACCTCCGTGATGAATCTCTCGAAGCCCTCAGATTAATCTGCGATAAGGTAATTGTCTGTGGCGGCGTTCTGAAAGTTCCTCTGACCAAGGAGCTCCTGGCCTCTGCTGCTTCATCGAGGTCACAATACAGGCTATACCTTGATAGTGAGCGGAAAAAAAAGGAGAATGCCACACAGGAGCTGAAGAGGAAAGCAGCAGAGAAAGAGCTGGAGGACCTCCGGAACCGGCGGCAGGTACTCCACAGTGTGTGCCATTCACTCCAAAATGACGCCGACAAATATGCAGAGATGGCCGAGGGAAAGGCAGGAACAAAGATGGCTGAGCTCATCACAAAATCAAACACTTTTCGGAGAAGACACAGGGAAAAAAAAGCAGAACTTCTCCAAGTGGATAAAATGATTGAAGAAAAGGCCACACAGTTGAGGCACTTGTGACCCTGCTGGCTAACTGTTGTTTAAGTTCTCTCTCTCTCTCTCGGACAGTTTTTGCGTCCAGTTGAAGTTAAAGTTATTTCTTTGTTAATAAGATATTGTAATTACAGTGAAAGTTGCACTTTATTATTATCTAGTTTATTCTTTTTTTTCAAGGCCCTAATTTAACCACTTGAAATTAGTTTTTGTTATGCAATTGTTACTTTTTGACATTTTGAGTAAAAACTATGGACCAAGGCCTGTTGTGTCATCTTGATTAATCCAACTCCTATGGTAGAGTTCCTTCTTACTTAAATGTAGCTCACTAGCTTGCTCAAACAAACAGACACTCACATACACCTACAGAGTCTCTCGCTCTCTCTCTCTATGTGTGTGTGTGTGTGTGTGTGTGTGTGTGTGTGTGTGTGTGTGTGTGTGTGTGTGTGTGTTGGCCAGTTTTTGTGTCCAGTGGTGGAAGTTATAATTACCCTGTTAAATTGTGATGAAATATGTTATTAATTCGTTTTGGAAAGATATCTCATTACTTTACGCTTCACTTTACTTCACACTTTACGCTGCTACAGTTGCAGCTTGAAGTCGTGCTGGTAGTAAAAAAAAAATTGAAGGTAGTAAAAGAGGTAGTAAAAGGTAGTAAATTCAACTTAAGAATCTCTGTATATACCCTGTAAAAGAACAGAAAAAGACAAGAGCGCGCAGGCCGAAGCAACAGAAGGTAACTTTCTCTGGGTCTGCTGCTTGAACCCTGAGAAGTTCAGAGACTCGTGGCAGAGTGTTGAAGATCTGCAGCCTCTGTCCTCTGTGGAATCGCCAGCTTTTAGAAAGCTTGTCAGCCAATTCCCCGTAAACACACCAATGACAAGGTGAGCTAACGTTGCCATGGAGACTCGCGTACAGCAGGTTACAGGGCCGTGCAGAGGCTCCACTAACATGTGATTAATAACACACAGAGACGTCATGTGACCGGTATCAAATATTATTCAGCCCACCTAAATGGGGCATGAGTTTAATTTCTAGCTCTTTTCCTAATGTTCAGCGTGTACTGCCAGATAGATAGATAGCTTTAATTAATGAGCTGCAATAAACTACATGTTAGCATTTAAAGCCAAACTTTTGCAGTTATTTTGGTGAAAGTAACTCAAAGTAACACAAAAGTAGAGTAACACATTACAGTTCAGAGACAGTAATAATGTAATGTAACTTATTACTTTAAAAACACAGTAATAAGTAACATATACTGTATTACATTTTGGAAGTAATTTGCCCATCACTGCCCCCTGTAATACTGGAGAAAGCATGTACAATGAAGTGATGACATCCTAGCAACCATTGTTTGACCCTATATTTGTAGGCAACTGTTTATGTTTTATATATATTAATGTTGCATTATTGGAGGAGCCTGGGACTTTTTATTGCCATATCTATTGTAGCTACTGTGCATGATGATAAAGCCTTTGAATTGAATTTGAATTGTTTGCTAAGACATCAGCCATATTATCTGAATAAGTTGATTATATTTCTAGATCTTCTAACTTCTAGATGGAAAATTGAGAGAGTAAATCTGTGGGGACTGGAAAGCAGTTCCCCATTTCCATTATGATTTACCACTTTGAATTGCCTTGTGTCGAAAGGTGCTATATAAACAAACTTACCTTGCCTTGCCTTACCACCAGTCATAAACATTATCTTAGATTCAAAATATGATAGAGAAAGTTCAATGATTTATGGGTGGATAAATGGATGGATGTATTACATGTTAAGCCTCGATTATGAGCCTAATGTGTTCCTTGAGTGAATGAACATTTTGGAATAGAAGCATGTTATATAGTCAGGGAAAACCTCTTTATCGTCTACTGTACACAGATGAAAGGATGTAGCCACAGGGTGCGTATAGAGATGGAGTGTGGGTCTGCATACTGCTGGTGAGAGTGAAAGAATTGGCCATGGAGAAAAGCAAGCAGCATGTTACATATGTATATATTTTTATATAACAGTTTGCTGATGATGCAACATTAAGCATGAAATATGTAAGCATTTTAAAGTGAGCATAGTATTATTGTTTGACTAACCAGTGAACCTGTTTACTGTATGCAGAACTGAGGCAATGTTGGGGGTTATCTACAATAAGACAGTGTTTGCAGGTAAAGAGGTATTTATGCTGTTTAGAATGCAGCTCCAGCCCCCCCCCCCCCCACACACACACACCTTGGATGTCTACGTGCAGCAGTCTTGCTTTCAATGCCACTGACAGCCTGAGGACACAAAGCAGCTGTGGAAAATGAACTCATGCCACTTAATCTGTGCAGAAAACAAAACCAAAATACACCTGTGAGCAGAGGTCTGAAGAGAACAGGTCTGCTAATGCTGCTCTTCAACATGCATACAACGACCCCTGGTTTGAAAACAAAACAACATTGACATAGGAGATTCAAAAGAGAAGAGGAAAGGAAAAGGAGCACGAATGGGAAAGTCATCCAAATAGACTCTGCCACAGAGAGAATATACGATGAAAGTACATGTACGTGCAAACATAAAATATGAAGGAGTAAGCACACACATTCAGCATAAAAGAAACACCAGGGGGTGGGGGGGATTGGAAAAGGGGGAGAGAAGAAAAATGTGATTGTACCCCAGTGACGCTGGAAGTCATTCAGAGTTGGGGGTGCTGAGCAGAGGTCGCGTTAACCGACAAATGTCCGTCATTGACGGATATTTTTTAGCTATGACGGAAAAATCTGAAGGCCGTCCGTCATTTTGACAGATTTTTACAATGATCATTACCAATAATAAACACAACAATAAAAATCACAATTGAAATACCAGGCAAGTTGTGACAGTTTTCTTACTCTGCATAAGCTTCATTGCCGACACCAACTTTCAATCTGAGCCGACGTTACGGCTGTTCTGGTGTTCAGTGGGTCGATACATTGTAGCCAGCTGCGCAAGTTCAGCTCCATCGCACTCAAAGCCATGCTCCGATTTAAAACCATTAGCGGTCTGTGCCATTAGCACAGTCTGAGATGTAGCCTATGGCTGCAGTAGTGTAGGCTATCTACCTGTTTCAGTGGGCTGTTTCCCCTTCTCAATCATCTGCAGAAAGCATGTGGGCGTAATTTTGCTATTTAAAAGAGATGCATTGAGTCGTTTGTGTCACTTCGCTGTCTCCTGTACGTGATCAGTGCTGTTATTGTTAAGGACGCCTAGGATCACGGTTGCTCAAATATCTGCGATCATTTTAATGAAAGTACAGGCAAACAAACCAACATGTAGGCCTACATTGTGCAAGGGGTGGACATCTTATCCTACGGCAGAATCCGATGGCCGTCCGTTACTTTGACAGATAGACTAATGAATCGCTACCGGTAGCCTTCACTCCTGACCTGTTGGTGGCGTGCTCGTGCATATTAATGAGCTAATTATTAGCCGTTCATTAGCTGTCATCTCTTTCATCGCTCGTGCATTCGTTGTCTATCCGGATAGAGTATACGGTCAGCATCACAAGTTAAGATCAGCATTACGATCACAGCCCTTTAAAATAAAAATCAGTGTTACGATAAGGTGTAGCAAGATGTCACGGCAGCTTAGTGTAACAGGATTTTTTAAAAAGCCCAGCTCCGGTGGTCTTGAGAGAGGAGAGAAGAGAGGGAGTGATGTACTGGAGGATAATGAAGAAGGGGGACCTGCAGTAACGGCTGTTCTGTCAGCGGCCCCAGGAGCGAAAGCAACAAGCAGCGGGAAGGAGGTCAGGCGGGAGTACAGGGTTCAGTGGGAGAGGGAGTTTACTTGGCTGAGGGCAGAAGGAGGCAAAATGTTTTGCGACATCTGCAGAAGGGCAAAAGCGAACAATGGATTTGTTAAGGGCTGCACGACCATCCAGAAATCGGCCCTCAATGACCACAAAAGCAGCCACAGCCACATCGAATCCTGCGCGGTGGTCAATCAGAGTGTGCAGATGGAGAAGCACGTAGAAAAGTCCCAGGTTGCCTGTAACGAGGCACTAAAAACACAACTTAAGGTTGTGTTACACATGGCAAATACAAGTACACCGAGCCATCAGTACCCAAAACTGATTCATCTCTTACAGTCTGCCGGGTGTCCAAACTTGAACACTGCACACACGTACACACACCATGACACAGTATACCAGATGGAGGAAGCGATAGCAGCGACCATATCCTCTGCCATAGATGACCGCATCGCAAGCAGCAGATATGTGGGGGTGATAGTAGACGAAACAACCAACATAACTGTTGAGAAAATGCTCATAACGTACCTATCTCTTCAACAGAATGGGGAGCCTGAAACTGTGTTCATGGGCAACTATGCCATACCCTCTGGCACAGCTGAATGCATCGCAGCAAAAATTAAAGATGTGCTTTCAGGTCGTGGAGTAGCGATGTCTCGGGTTGTTGGGTTGGGCAGTGATGGGGCCAATGTGATGGTGGGACGAAAAAACGGAGTCGCACAACAGCTGCGCCAGAATGACTGTCCCTACCTTGTAAACATACACTGTGGTGCGCACAGGACGGCACTGGCAGCCCGAGACGCATCAAAAGCTGTGCGTGAGATAGATGCTTATGTCACCACAGTCAACAACACCTACACGTATTACAAAAATTCCCCCATCCGAACCCATAGACTGAAGGAACTCCAGAAAGAAATGGATGAACACGACTTGCTGAGTTTGAAGCAGCCATCTGCTACGCGCTGGCTGTCCCTGGAGAGGGCAGTTAAGGGCATGCGGGCAAATTGGGTTGC
The DNA here is from genome assembly GCF_036324505.1 of Eleginops maclovinus. Classification (NCBI taxonomy): domain Eukaryota; kingdom Metazoa; phylum Chordata; class Actinopteri; order Perciformes; family Eleginopidae; genus Eleginops; species Eleginops maclovinus. The sequence goes on from NC_086358.1 coordinate 21,070,261, forward strand.
TCTGGTGCTGGAGCTGGAGGAGGAGGAAGCCGCGAGAGACTGTCCGGTAGCGAAGGGTCTGAGGAGGCAGCTCCAGAAGTCCACATTCCCTGCCCTGACACACCTCCTCACTGACGTCCTGTCTGTGGTCAACAGGATGAACCTCACGTTCCAAAAAGAGGACGTCAACATCTCCTCCATCCAGCCAGTGGTCAACATGACACTTGCCAGCCTGGATGACCTGATAAGTGAGCCAGGGGTGGCGGAGAGAAAGTTCAACGAGGCATCACAGGACGGCAGATTCTGTGGCATCACCCTCACGCAGCCAGATGCTCAGGCCTTCTCCAAGCTGCGCTCTCAATACCTGGCAGAGATCACCAAGTCAGTGAAAAAAAGATTCCCCGAAGAGCATCTGGGAATCATCGCAGATCTCGACACCGTGCTCAACGCCTCGCGCTATCCCACAGCTGACAGCGCGTTGAAGACTCACGGACTAGAGGCATTGGAGCGCGTCTGTGACCAATACGGGTCACCGCGGGGTGCAGCTGCACCACTGGTTGAAAATGACCGCATGCAGAGGGATTTTCTCCCGATGAAGAGAGTGCTGGCAGGGTCGGGAAATCCCTCGTTCAGGGGCTCCTGTCGGCTGCTCATCACTTCGCTAGGGGAAATGTTTCCCGATTTTAGAGCGTTGGCTGAGGTGGCGCTGGTTATCCCAGTGTCTAGTGTTGCAGCTGAGCGGGGGTTCAGCCTTCAAAATAAAATAAAAACCGCCACGAGAAGTCGTCTGTCGGAGGCAAAGGCGCAGCATTTAATGTCAATCGCCTCGGCAGCAGAATCCATTGACACTTTTGATTACACGCAGGCAAGCGCACTGTTCAAATCCATGCGGCCAAGAAGGAAAGTTTGAGCTGCTTGAGCTGTTTGTATTTTCACTATAATTGACTTCGTTCGGCTAAAATAGCCCATCGTTCTAAGGCACAGCCGCTATGTTTTCACAGCTGAAAAAGTTCTGATCGTCAGAAAGAAATGCATAATAAATAATTATTATTAAAACACGCTTGTTCTGTGAATTATTTTTTTTATGACAATAAGTCAATAAAAAACAATTGAGGCTATTAAATATAAGCATTATGGCTTAGGCCTAATATAACCATTTAAAAGTTAAAATACAATGACAGATAATAATGGACAATGACGGATTTTTTACGACCCTGCCCGTCAAAATGACGGACAATGAAAAAGTCTAGCGCAACCTCTGGTGCTGAGTGACGTCACCCGGTGACGATGACGTCACACCAAACGCAGCGCAACGGAGCAGAAAATGAGCTAGATTCAATATTATGCTACAACTTACAATAGGCTACTTAAATTAGCTCTATCTTATAACGACACGTCGTGTCATCATAATATTACAATAGTTTTGTGTACATCAGATGGCCAGCGTGTAGTATAGCCTACTGTATACATTTACTGAGACACACACAGAATTTATTCCTAATAAGTGCATTTATTGAGCGACTTAACTGATTACTGTTTTACCAACAGGCAAATCCAGGTCTGTCGTTATACGCGACATTCTCTCTCGTCTCTCTCTCACTCACTCACACACAACAGCAGCTGCAGCTGCAGCATGAACAGCCATCCTTCTCTTGCGCTCATTCACAGAACTACAAAGTAAAACAAGACATAAGCAATTAGCCAACTACATTTCTTAAAATAGCCTGATAACAAATGAGACGGGAAACTAAAAACACAACGAATCGAGCAGCACAACCACATTACCAGCTAAGCAAATTGTAACCAAGACCAAGCCTGGCCTAAGGAAACTTAATAAAAAGCATTGCCTACCTGATGGTAGAACTCCAAAGGTTGTCTTGCGCTCTGGGGTGGCGCTGATGAATTCCGTCATGAGGGCATGGATGTCTAGTGTCCAGGTGCATGTGCAGCAGGGCCAGGTGCGTTAGTCTCCTCTGACTGACTGTGTTACGAAGCCAAGTCTTTAGGCGGCGGAGTGCCAAGAACGACCTCTCTGATGAAGCCACAGAAACGGGCAGAGAAAGACAGAGATGGAGGGGAGCTTCCACATCTTTGAAAAGCGTTCTTGTTTGGACATGTAGGTTAGAAATGTACATCGCAAGGTCGTTAAGACTTGAAAAGTTCTCCTGTTGCATTAGCCCCCCCAGCATCCGTAGTTGCATATGGAGACCAGGCACATCTATATTTTCTGGCAACTTGAGAGAGCAAAGGTCTGCCTCTGTGCCTACTGAGCCTTTTGTGGCAGCAAGCAATGTGGCCTCCCTAAGTGCTGCGGTTGCCATGCCACTCTGATCAAACCGGCGCTCTAGTTCACAGTTCACGAGGTCAAGCGCTTCAAAAAAATCTCTTCTCGAGGACGCCACTCCTTTTGCTGGAACAATATCCTCAGCCTCTGTTGTGCTGCGAAATTTGGACGGTGTCTTGCTAACCAGGCTGTTGGGATCAGGCATCCTGAGGTTGTGTACAGCTGTTGATGCGCTGGTTTTTCTCAGCATTTCCTCCACAGCATTATCGGTGCGTAAGACCTGTTTGCGCTCTCTCAGGGTCTGTATACATTCTAACACTCCAGCAATGGTTGAGTACTCAGCTTGAGGCCTTTTGGCCACTGATTCGCACGGAGTAAAGAGTGACCTGGAGCAAAGAAGGCCGAACATCGTTTTGCCTTTTTGCGCTTGTTTCAGAAGCCCAGAGATCTTTGACCTTGTTTCACCGCGAATGCTGCGGTCTTTATGGAGCGTTTGGAGTTTCTGGAGAACTGCGCTAAAAGAACGTATGACCCTGGATATGGCATTGGCTCTGACACACCATCTTGTTGGACACAAACCAAGAAGGCTGCACCTCACTTTGTCGCCAAACAAAGACTCAAAAATGGTCTTCCGCTTGGTGGATTCTCTGATGACAGTAGATATGCTTTGTACAAACTGGAGTGTGTCAGCTATGAGCGGCACCTCTCGCGCGACCTCTTGCAGCACCAGGTCAAGGGAGTGATTGCAACAGTGTACGAACAAGGATCCTGGACATACGCCTCCGAGTCTCGCCTGGACCCCGGAAAATCGCCCAGACATGTTGTTGGCCCCATCAAAACAGTATCCCTGCAACTTCTCCAGAGGTATGTTTAAACGCAAAAACACATCTTTTATGCACAGGAATAGAGTTTCCGATGTAGTGTCAGATGCGTTGTAGAATCCCAAAAACTGGCACTTCTGGGTGAAATGTTGGTCTGTGTAGAACAAATGACACGAAAATTGTTCACGTGATGTTATATCTGTTGTTCCGTCTGCAATCAAGCCATAGTATGGGGAGCTGTAGGTCTCTGCTACCATCTTGCGCTGAACAGCATGAGCTAATCGTTCCAGAATTTCGTTTTGGATGTTGTATCCCATCCAGTTGTCCCATCTGAGTAGCCACTCGCGTGCAGCAGGTTGGGAATACGTTCTCTCAAGCATCAGCTGCCAAAACACACCACCACGATGGTCCTGTCCTCTCATAGGTAGCCCCTCGCGTGCTAGGAACCTCAGAGATCTTAAGGCCAGCTCCAAAACGGTCTGCGCTGTCATCTGGTCTTTAGCGATAGCATGTGAAAGCATTGCACTGATTGGTGTTCTCTTTAATGCTGCAAGTTTGTGTACGGCTTCGAGATGAAAGTGTGATTTCTCATGTTCGCTAAATTTCTCACTTGCCTTTCGCCAATTGCAAAATCCTCCTCTGACAAAACTCCCAACACTCATCCTGTGTACATCGACAAGGCGCTTCTTGACGGCAGAGCAGCATAGGAAGCACAGAGCTGTGTCCTTTTCTGTATCGTAGTGGAGCCATGACCACCGTGTAAACCACCCGGACTTGAACGGCCGAGAGAATTTTTCATTGCCAAAGCATCTGGCTGGGAATGTAAAGTGTGTTGGCTGAAAAGGCTCCTCACCAAAACAATATGCATCAGGTACATACCCACTTGTTCCTAAAGCCTCCTCGGAGTCAGGGGAGGTGGTAACGTGAGCATTATCTGCACTATTGCTGGCTACAGTCAGCATTAGCTGTTGTTCATCTTCCCCAGGGCTGCAGCCAGTGCTAGAGTGATAAGACAACGGGCTCTCCTGGACACTTTCCTCATGGTTGCAGGATGACTTTTGTTGTTTGGCTTTATGGCCATTTCTATCTTTGAAAAAATCGGAAATTATTTTCTGACTCATAGTACACAGTTCCTGTAGCTACACGATACCACCACTGTTCCCTCGGGACTGGTTGTTGGCGCCTAAAGCTAACCACCTCACAAGCCATATTTGTGAACATAACATAATGTTTTTAATGACACAGGAAACAAAAATATCACGATTATGTAAAAGTAGAAAATTAATGTTTTTATTTTGAAAAGTAAAAAGCTGAAAATAAAAATTATTAATTTACTACGTCAGTGTTGCAGTGTTGCAATAGTGCTTCACCAGGGGGTCCCTGTTGTACCCTCACATGTGAGAAAAGAAACCGCTACGTCCACAGTCTTCACGTTCTATTTTTATTTATTTATTTAACCAGGTAAAAGACCCATTGAGATCATGATCTCATTTTCAAGGGTGACCTGGCCAAGAAGGCAGCAGCACACGTCATCAACATACAAGATACAAATACATTACAATAAATAGGGCCACAAGTGAATAAAATAACAACAAAGTGCAAGAGCAAAGGAATCGATCATAGGAAATAATTAGGAGCAGAGGCACCGTCCAAATATTTTTAGTTGTTAGTCCTTTAGGAACCGGCATTAAAAGATACAAGTTCAGAAATTTTTAGTTCAGCCTGAAAATTGTTCCAAGTTGATGGGGCAGCAAAACTGAACGCTTTTTTCTCCAATTCCGTCCGAGCTCGTGGGATATGCAAGCAGTAACTATCGCTGGACCTTAAGGCAAACCGGGTTTCTGCTCCTCGAAGGAGTGAACACAAGTAGGAGGGAACCAAGCCAAGCAGAGCCTTATACATCATAAGCAACCAGTGAGTTTCTCTGCGAGTGCTCAATGATGGCCAACCAGACTCGGCATAAAGCTTACAGTGATGAGTGAGGCGGCCACAGCCAGTAAAAAACCTCAGTGCACTGTGATAAACATGTACAGCACATCTCCATAGTCAACTAAAGGAAGAAAAGTTGACGACACAAGCAATTTACGCACTCGCAAAGAAAAACACAGGTGATTTCTGTAATAGAAGCCAAGCTTTAGCCTGAGTTTTTTTTACCAGGTTTTCAATATGTGATTTAAAGGAGGGCTCCTGATCTAAAACGATCCCAAATATTTTTAATTGGTGACAACCTCGATTGGATTACCTCGAGCAGTTATTACAGATGTACTTTCATTTGAGTAAGGAGCTTTTGAGAAAACCATGATTTTTGATTTGTTGGCATTTAGAATCAGTTTGAGACTTTGCAGGCGGGCCTGTACAACATTAAAAGCAGACTGTAACATCTCAAATGCATGCACAACAGAAGACGCACAACAATAAATAACAGTGTCATTAGCATAAAAATGATAGGCAGCGTTTGACAAATTGACACAAAGATCATTTATATAAATAGAAAATAGTAAGGGTCCTAGGACCGAGCCCTGTGGCACACCTTTAGTGATCTCTATTGAGGATGATGTGGCATTGGCCATCTGAACACACTGAGTCCTGTTAGACAGGTAGTCAGCAAACCAGGTAGATGCCAATTTAGAAATGCCAATTTTCTTCAGGATACTGATCAATATCTCGTGGTGGACCGTGTCAAAAGCCTTAGAGAGATCAATAAAAAGGGCCACATACTTTTTTTAAATCAAGCGCTTCAATTAGATCGTTTAAAACTTTCATGGCAGCAGTAACTGTACTATGTTGCTTCCTAAAGCCAGATTGAAAGTTATTTAAAATACTATTTGATTCTAAGAAATCTTTTAATTGTTCACTGATTATTTTTTCCAATATTTTTTCAGGTCACCCCCTTTTAACAAGGGAAGGACAAAAGTGGATTTCCAAGCTTTTGGGAGTTTGTTGGTGCTGAGGCTGAGATTGAAAATGTGAGTCAGAGGCCCAGCTATATGATTGGCAGCCAACTTCAAGAAGAAAGGGTCCAATTGGTCGGGACCAGCTGCTTTTTTAGCATCCAAGCTGATTAGGGCTCTACACACCTCAGATGTGGACACAGGCTCAAAGCAAAAGGAATTATCTGTGAGGCTGCTTACAGCCTCATCCTTAGAGTCCTTGGCCACAACAGAATTTAATTGATTGGAATTTTCCTTATCAAATAGGTGGCCCACAGAGACAAAATGCTCATTGAAGAAATTTAGCTTTAACAGATTATCAGTCAAATTAACTGAGCCTTTAACCAAGACATTTGGTAGTTCATTTTGCTGAACAGCGCCAGATGTCGACTTCACCACCTTCCAAAATTTCTTTGTTCTTTTGTTTCTGTTAAATAGAACTCAGCTTTAGCCTTCTTAATCGAAGACGTACATTTATTACGCAGCAGACGGAAATAATGCCAATCGTTTTCGGATTTTGTTTTTTGAGCTCTAGCCCATGCAGCACCTCTGTCTTTTATAAGATTTCCGATTTCTGAATGAAACCAAGGATTGTTGCGCCCTTTCACCCTGAATTTCCTAAAGGGAGCATGGGTGTTAATTAGATTCAGAAATTCATCATGAAAATAACTCCAGGCCATTTCCACATCATCAAATAAAGGAGATCCTGTCCCATTTACAGTAATACTGGTCGCGGATGAAGGCTTGTTCATGAAACTGTTTGAAGTCTCTTTTGTATACAATGTGTGGCTTGGTGTTAGGGAGTTTAGCATTTCTAACCACTGCGATGGTAGAGTGATCACTCAGATCATTTGCAAAGACACCTATATTACTGTACTTATGAGGTGCATTGGTCAGAACAAGATCAAGAAGCAAGGATCTAGACGGAAATTTAATATTAGGTCGGGTTAGGCTATCGATGAGTTGAGTTAGATTCAGAGAGTCACAGACACTTTTTAGGCAATCTGAAGTTGAGGATAACCAGTCGTAGTTTAAGTCCCCCACAAGAGCGATTTCACTGGAGTTAAACCCTGCCACATTATTAGATAGGTTCGAAAGAGCCTCACTGCAGGCCGAGGGGGGTCTATAGCAGCCCATAATTATAAGAGACTGGCCTTGAGCAAACTCAAGTTTTAGAGCAAGCAATTCAAATTGTGTAGTTAAAGATATAGAGGTAATGGGGGTGGCCTGACATTTCTTTTTGATGTAAATGGCAACACCTCCTCCTTTCCTGGGCCGATCACAACGAAAGACATTGTAACCACTGATAGAAATGTCCTTATCTGGAACAATTTTGTTTAGCCAGGTTTCTGATAGTACAAGCAGTGTCCGAACTACGGGGGGACTCGGGGGATCCGAGACCCCCTGAAACTGACACGAGATCCCCCGAAAACATGATTTGGGAAATGTTGGGGGGTCTCTAAAATATCAGTCAAGTCAAGCGCAAGAGCAAGCCCCCCCCCCCCCCCCCCCCCCCCCCCGAGAGAAAAATGGGACCCCCCGAAAATCTCGGCATAGTTCGAACACTGAGTACAAGTATATCAGTATCAGTTGACTGTATCCAGATTTGAATTAAATCCATTTTAGGGAGCAAACTCCTAACATTTATGTGAATAATCCCAAGTCCAAGTCGTTTGTTTTGCCGTTTTCGTTGTCGTTTCCTGTGTCATTCACTGTGTTTCCGTCCTTCTCCACACTCCTCGTCTCCTTTGATATATCCGTATTCATTTTCCTTATGTTCAGTCCGTGGGTCGATAACCAAGGGTAACCACAACCATAACCACAGGGAAACCCCTAGACAGCAAAGCTGCTAGGGGTGGGGGAGACTAACACGAAAACAATATGGGTATCACAGAAAAAGAACGGAAATGAAGGGAAAAAAGCACAAGAGCTCGAAATGTTTGTAGGGTGCGTGTTGCCGTCAGATCTGCGATGCCACTCTGGTAACAAAAGTGGGCGTTGCTCATTACACCACCGACCGGCTCAAGCAACGCCCTGCTTGAGCCATATATATCTTGTCAGCTCTTGTCAGCTGTTTACAAATCACCGCTTAACATGGATGAAATAAACCCCACCATGTTAACTGGTGATATTCACAATATGACACAGGCAGACGCTGCCAACGCAAGCCTCAAAAACGAATTTGAAAGCCATGTGTTACGGACAATAGACGAGCATGGCCATCTGAAAGGATATCGCTTTGTTTTTTAGCCTAAAAAAGTGCATATAGTGACCATTACAAAGCACATATCAAACGCTATGAAAGTAGCCGCTGTGAGATACGAACCCAGTCATGCTTTCAAAAGGTATTAATCCACTGCCTTACCGCTAATGGTCTGAGCTACTGTTCAGACGTTGAAGCAACAAGCTGAATATTAATATTTCATATTGACAGATTGCTTGTACCTGTTCCCAATTGAGAAAAACTGTCGTAATTGGCTACAACTTCATCACTGGATACATTCAAATAGAGGCATGGTTTGGCAAGGGACTTTATTTTTTGGCCGTCAAATAGGCCTACCTGCAGGACAGTAATAATCTTTGTCCACAGGTGGTTCCCCCACACAAAGGCTGTGATACCAGCTTTTACAAAGCGTGCACTCCGTCTGGAAGAAAAGGGCAAACCAAAAGATATGCTTTAGGACAGTTGTATAATAAAAATATTACCATAATCAACTTCAAGTGCTCCAAACTTGCCTTACCCATTCGTCATGGGTGTCATGTTCGCCACACACCCGACATAGCTCAGACAAATCATCTGCTGATTACAGATAGCCATGTTATTGGCTGAAATAAATAGCACTTGCATAACAACTGAAAACAAATTAGAAACCAACCCGTTTCCGTGATGAGCTGTTGATGGCTGATCCCCTGCTCATCAAAGGGACCAGCCACCAGTTTCTGTTTTAAAATCATGTCTGCCAACTTTAACAAGAAATACGTTGAGGATACATGGAAGCTTAACAAATCCAGTGATGCAGTTCTCTGAATTGATGGAAGATGAAAGGCAAATTCGCTTACTTTACACACAATAACGCCACATGCTATAGCATCTTGCTGGAGTGAGTGCGTGATGCTTTCACATGACCAGCGGGAGACGTTAAGGCCACGCTGCCTCATGAAAGCCCTGTTTAGTAGAGGGCTCATGAATGACTAAACACCCAAAGTGGTTAACCCCTCATGCAAAATAAATGGACCCTCCCCACACCGTGTCCCTCACGTATACCTGCTGACTTCTGTGCATCTCTTCAGTGCCTGAGACTGAGCCCCAAATGGATCAACATAGAGGGAGCATTTTTCTTGCGGATAGATGGGCTAGACAACAGCAACAGATATATAAGGAACAATTACATCAACATGAGTTATGTGTAATCTAATCTAAATATAGCCAAGGCCCCTTACTGTGAGTGTCCAGTGGTACTCATCACAAACCGCTCCCACCATGACATCATACTCCATGAGGTCCACCTGCAATTACGCAATATAGTGCAATGACACTGACTACCTCCTTATTGTCCACAGTGTGATTACATTTATTATCACTTACCCTCCTCTGGCCTTTGTATTTTCTTTGACAAATGGCTCTCATTTGGAATGAGTCTATTAAATATGCCCGTTTGCCTGATCTGTTCACATCCCTCACCGTTGTGGTGAGGTACGCATTTATGATCTGTAATGAAATTTAATGTTAAATGTTCGATATGGGAAATGCCAATTTCAAACACAAAACTTTTGCTCACCTCACTTTCCACAACGGGTCCCAGGACCAAGGTGCTCCCGCAGGTTTCGGGAGAACAATTTATATGGGCCTATCTTGCTCCACAAAATGTCCTCCTTTTCCCCAGTCCAAATTTTATGAACCACTGTGGTGAGAAATGTTGGCAAATGACTTGCAGTAATAGACAACATCATCAATCGACAAAATAAGTCCATAATTATCAGTTTCCAGAGTGTCTGCTTGTATTTCTTGTATTTGTGGAAATGTAGGGCTGGACTGAGGTGGGGATGGGGACTGAGGTGGGGATGGGGACTGAGGTGGGAATGGGGACTGAGGTGGGGATGGGGACTGAGGTGGGGACTGAGGTGGGAATGGGGACTGAGGTGGGGATGGGGACTGAGGTGGGAATGGGGACTGAGGTGGGGATGGGGACTGAGGTGGGGATGGGGACTGAGGTTGGGATGGGTCAGTCATTGCGGATGGGGAACCAGTTTGCCATTTGTGCGGCACACGTGGTGTTGGCTCTATTTATCTGCCGAGTTGGTCTATATACTTTATGCAAGGTCTTGCCCTTCTTTGACATTATGTCAGCACATTTTCCATCCATGCTGACGATTATAAACGGCCCAAGCATTGACGACTCCATCTTCCCGCCCTTTCGTTGTTCCTGCCTTATATTTTGCCGCAACACTTCATGGCCCTGCTCCTCCCTCTTCCGCTTCACTTTTGCCCTTATCTTTTCTGTGTTCTCCTGGGCAGTAGTGAGGTGCCCAGTAGGGGTGGCACGGATCACAAAACTCACGGTTCACGGTGTATCACGGTTTGAGGTCCACGGTTTACGGTTTTGTACGGTTCTTGGTGTTTTTTTTACTTTTTTATCGTAGCCCCATAATACACGCCGTTACACCAGTGGAACACTGTAATAGTCACTGAAAAGATTTTACTACCACAGCACAACACTTCTATGACATTACACAGTGCCTTTAGCAATGCATTACAACTTGGTCCTTGCCATTCTGGTAACAGCCAGTTTATAACAGGAGCCCTGTCTCTGAGAATATTCTTAGGCAGATGCTATTACTAACCATAGTTTAGGATACAGCATTTAAAAGGGTATAAAATTATAGTTATGTAATAATAATGCACAAACTTGAATTTCAATTGACTCTAAGCACACTGTTTTAACAATCTCAGAAAGGTAGTATTTTGATAGAGCAAGAGGGAAGACATGGATGATTTCAACATGTTTTACTTTATTACTCAAAATAAGTGTCAGGAATGTTTGCTGTCCTTTGAACAGGCGAACACAATTGCCTATGAGAACATGAGGCCGTAAACATAATATGAGCCCACCATCCAACCAGCCTAACAGAAAACAAAATCAACAACTCTTCTAATCCCTGAGAGTGAGGATGTATTTTTTTCACTTGAAATTAAAGTGCAGTGCTTTGAAACATATGGCTGGATTTGGTATCTAAACTTAAAGTGCCAGTGCCACTGTTATATTAACAAAATTTCGAACAAAATACACACAGACACAATCAGTATAAAATATTGCAATAGAACCAAACACTGCACTGTTTAAAACAGCCTTCCCCCTTTCACTTAATTCTCATATTCTTCTGCATGAAAATGAGTTTGTCAACATTTTCTGGCAAGAGACGAGACCTACTTGCAGTTACAATGTCCCCTGCTGTGGAAAAAACCCGCTCACTTGGCACAGATGTACCTGGGACAGCCAGGTCACGTTGTGCCAACTTTGCTACATGGGGATACTTATGTGCGTTGGTCTTCCACCATGCGAGGGGATTTTCATCCACAGAGATGCAGCCTGTTTCCTTGTATGAAGTGACCTCTTCACAAATTATATCTTGGAAAGGCTTTGTGCTTCTTGCCTGTGTTGTAAAAAAATCAGCAAAAACTGTTGCCATGGCAGATTTTTTTGGGGGGGGAGGAGAGGTCTCTGACGGCCCGGATTCCGCTCCTGGGGATGAACTGGCTGCCTGGGCTTCACGGTGTTGTTGAGCCTGACAAGATTCAGAAAATAAAATAGACATTTGGGAAATGTTAATGACATAAAGCACTCATGACAGTGACACAGTTACAGTATGTTGCACAGGGCAGTGTGGAATATAAACATATTACAAAGGCAAAAAAAAGATTAAATCCAGTTTATAATTGATAAATAACATTTAGGCCTATTTTAGATATACACCAGAAAATCAGAATAGCCTACCTGCTTTTCGAGGTTCACAATTTCCAATGTGAGATCATCCCAGATTTTCTTTAGACAGGCTTCATCCAGATAAGGCAAGGACTTGAACCTCGGATCCAGTGCTGTGGCTCTGTGCAGATAATCCTGTATGCTTGGATCAATGTATCTCGATTGAAGGTCTTTGGTGATTGCTGCCTTGGCGTCTTTGATGGCAGAACTGTCTTCTGCACTTGGTGTCATTGTTTTTAGTACCATCCTCTGCAGTGGCATAATCATTGAGACAGAGGGGGATGTTTCTGTGCTCATCAGGGTGGTCACATTCTTCAGTGGCTTAAGAACATCAATGAGGCCCTCAGTCAGCTTTGTTTCATTGTCGTTTAACAGGGAAATGTCCTTTTTTTTTTTTTTTATGTCTTTGTCCGTCACGGCGGAATAGATGGCCGCCTGTTGCTCCACATAGCGCTCCAACATATCGTAGGTGGAGTTCCAACGAGTTGGCACGTCGTGAATTAACTTGTGGTCTGGCAACGTCAGCATGTCCTGCTTTGTTTTCAGGATGAAGGCGGCTGTTGTGCTTCGATGGAAAAAAGTAACCACCTTTCTGACTCTCGCCAGCAGTCGCGAGATTTGGGCTGTAGAGATGGCGCTTTTGGCTGCCAGGTTGACTGTATGAGCAAAGCAGGAGATCTGTGGCCCAAGCCCCTCCGTCAAACCTACTGCATTCACTATGTTCCTGGCATTGTCCGTTGTGACAGGAATGGTGCCGTTGTCCCTCTCCAACTTCCATTCCTCCACCACCTCTCGTAGCTTTTTGGAAAGAAATTCGCTTGTGTGGCTGTCGTATATTGGGCGCGTTTGTAATACGCAGCTTCGTAACTCCCATTGGGGATTAATGTGGTGGGCAGTCACTGTCAGGTAACTTTCCGTGGACCTAGAAGTCCATCCATCCGTCGTCAGAGCTACGTGGCATGCCAAAGACAACTCCGTCACTATTTCCTCCCTTGTCTCGTCATATAACTTGGGTATCACATTGGTGCCAAAGTATCTGCGAGAGGGCATGACGTACCGCGGCTCCAGTACCTTCACCATATTCATAAAGCCTTCACCCTCCACCACGCTGTAGGGCTGCATGTCTTTTGCGATGAATATACCAATAACTTTGGAAATTGATTTCACCTTGGCTGTGTCCCCAGCCATAGGCTGTTTAAATGCCGCACTGATTGTGAAGGTTTTTTGGCTGGCTCTCCTCTCCTCACCTCTACGGACACACTTGGGTGAAGTCTTCGTAAATGTCCGGACATATTGGAAGTGTTTCCACTAGCGTAGCCAATGCGAGTTTTGCAATGCTTGCATATTGTAATACTTCGATCGACGTTTTTATTGCCAGTATCATCGTATGTGATGGGGAATCCGAAATGATCCCACACACCTGATTTAAACAACCGCGGAGCATCCTCTATCTCCGGCCTAGGCGGCCCGCCTTCTCCACTCCCACTTGCCATGTTTGTACACGCTGACACACCTCGACCTCTTAGCTTTCGCTTCTTTCGCGCGAATGAAAACCACGTGGTAACATACGGGCATTAGGCTACAATGCAACGTCGAACGTCTGGAGAAAAAAAAAACAAAAAAAAAACCGTGGACTCCGTACGGTGCACAGACGCACCGCACCGTGGCAAGCAAACCGTACGGTTCGGTTTTTTCACCAAAACCGTGCCATGCCTAGTGCCCAGGTAGGTTTTGAACACCTGGTGACAGGGATTCCTGACCAGCAAGGTGTTCCAAATGCTCATCAGTTATCTGTGGCAACAACGAATACACATGGCACAATTTCAGCACATCAGATGGGCATCCATGCAGTCAAACTTCATAATCTCACACACACACAGGTGGCTGTCCCAACTATTAGGTTTCTCCGCCATCAACTTTGTCAAGGTCCTGTAAGGTCATACATACACAACATAGTCACTTATAGGATTGGAAAGTGTATAAAAAAAACAAAACCATATACATTTACAATACCTTTAAATAGTCCCATTCATCTTGTCGAACAAACCATTCGTCTGAGGATGGTAGAGCGAGCACAAACTCCTTTTGATCCCCAGTTTGTCACATATTTGATAGTTGATCTGACAGAAAAGGTTGAAACGTGAATATAGACCGCATGAGAATGAAGACACAGATGGCATGAAAAGGTGTGCTTACCTGATTGACAAATTCTCGTCCATTGTCGGTCAAAATCCTTTTGGGTGCACCGAATTTGTAAAAAAAGTCTAGAATACATTCAGTGACCTCATTGGCATTTTTACTCTGCAGTGGATAAGCCTCTGTCCACTTCGTAAAATAATCAACCATCACGCAGATGTACTGGTGGCCCTTGCTGTTGGGGTCAGTTTGCCCACCAAATCCATCCCCACAAGCTCTAGTGGCTCATTTATCTAAGGAAAGAGGGCACGTTATATGGAAATATGTCTTCACTCTTGGGCGAAAAAAATCATATTTTTATTCAGTCACCTCAATTGGGATGTAGGCCTTCTTAATTTTCAAGACATTCCTTCTGGCCTGGCATTCGGGACGCTCAGATATCTAAACAAAGGAGTCAACAGTGAATATGAAGATGCATATAATCGTTGTGAAAGTAAGTCATGCACAGAGATCACTTATAAATTCAGATAAAGCTCACCCATTTTCTTATGTCCTTCTCCATCCCAGGCCAGTAGTACCGTGACGCAATGGCATCAACCGTTTTTTCCATGCCACAATGGCCTCCATGCCCACTAGCATGGAAACCCACAAACACCTGGTTTGCCTCCTCTGGCGAGATGACTAATTTGGCGAGATAGTCACCCTGCTTCCTTCGATGGTATATGTGGTGAAGCAGCCCATCTGATGGGCCCTTCGTATTAGTAAATCTAAATGAGTGAAGTATAGTTTGAAATGACAAGCCCTATCACTTACCCTTAATGCGGTAATTCTCGCATCTTCTCTTTATTACAAAGCGCTCCATGGACGTGGAGCCCACAGGATAGGCATAATGCCTCAGGAAGTCTTCTACCTCCCTCACCAATCGTGGGTCCATTTCAAAAACCTTTCACTACTCTTAACTTACCTCACCTCTCCTCACCTCACCTCTCCTCACCTCACAACACACAACACACTCTCACAGCACACAACACACTCTCACTCTCTCTGTCTCTCTCTATCTATCTCTATCTCACTCTCTCTCTATCTAGCTCTCTCTCTCTCTCTATCTATCTAGCTCTCTCTCTCTCTGTCTCTCTCTGAATCACCAAATTTGCTACAAGTCAAAAGTGTCTGACCAGCTATATATATATCCTTTGCCACCTAAATAGCTAATTGACATCATCCAGTGATCAATTTCAATGTCATTGTTGCTGTTTTTCCAATTGTTGGAAACAGCTACAAGTAATTTGTCAATAACAAAATATTCAACTTGCTTTTTCAACGTCTGAACAGTAGCTCAGGCCATGCTGATGTATTCAATGTCGTAGAACAAAACGTGATGCGCCTCTTAAATGTGTGTCAACCACAGAGAGAAATCCCATCGACTCTGAGACGAGGGAACGGAAGTGGTAAAATGCTAACTCACTTCTGGGTTTTAGGACTCCTTCCTGCACCACTCTATTGGTGATCTGTTTGGTATTTTGAGCAAAACACTTCACAGACATGTTTTGTATAGATATGGCCCTACAATATATTGTGTATACCTTTAAATAAACAGCAACTAGTTGTGTTAATTCTATCTAATTTTATGTACATTTAAAAGTAAGTAACAGTATGTGTTTATCGGTTCTATGTATATTATCTAGCACAAACTTTTATACATATTTCTGTTATAGTTGGCCTATTAGGTCAGTTTGCTGCACCTAATGTATCGTTTGTGTTATGAACGTGACCGAGGCGCTTAGCCTCAAATGCACGACTCAAGGAAGTTTCAAAGTTCAAAAAAAGTCTTTACTTGAGAAAGGCAGGGTATAACAAAACAATCTCTCTGATGAGGAAAAGAATAGGAAAGCAAACAGTAATCTTAAAAACTAAATAAACTTGACTAAGGAGACAAACTACAAGATAACTTGGCATGAATTATAGGTTCTCTTGGCAACACAAGCCACGAGACGAACTGGCACAAGACAAAGGGAGATGAGGACTATATATGCAAGAGGTAATGGGACAAAGGTGGCAACAATCAAGGGAGGGGCTGACAATCACACTGGTAGGAAGACACACAAGGGCATGAAGGATCTGAAAGGTAAGTACCAAAATAAAACAGGAAGTGCAATGACAGGACAAGACCAGGTGAACAAAAAGACTTGACTAAACATACAATTAACCAGACTATGAAGTTAACATGAAGCGCATAAAATGAACCTGATTTTCTAACTAACATGACATGAATAAGTCAGCAGACATGACGGGATGTTACAGTTTGGCGTAAAAGGACATGTGGCTGATCAGTTGTACGTATACGTCTCACTGCTGTGTTCCCGGCATACTTTGAGCTGCAGGGAAGCAGCATCTGCTTCTGCAGAGCCCTCGCCTTATGAGTGCTGTTTATTTGTGAAGAATTCATAATTTTTACAGCTGAAACACCTTGGTTGCGCATGGTTGCTATGATACAGAAAACCTGTTTCTTTTTCCCAAAAAAAGGTAAAAATCCAATTGAATTTTGGTGGGAACCAGCGCGTTACTTATGAATATGAGTATATCTTTATTGTCATAATACAAAGTACAACAACATTTCTTGGGCCACTCTCACTGCAGTAAAAAAAATAGACACAAATAATCAAAGAAATAAAAGCAAAATGAGTCAAACAGTGTGTCCGGGGTGTGTGGTGTCTCTGATGATGATGCATGGCCTTCTTCCTCAGTTGGTTGGTATAGATGCTGTCGAGGTCAGGGAGCTCCGTACCCACGGTGCGCTGAGCCGCCTTCACCACCCGTCGCAGATCCCTTCGCTCGGCAGCTGTGCAGCTGGCGTACCACACTGTGATGCGGCCCGTTAGGATGCTCTCAATGGTCGAGCGGTAGAAGTTTAATAGCAGTGTCTGTCGTTGCCAGGTCTTTTTCAGTTTCCTGAGGAAGAAGAGTCGCTGCTGTGCCTTTTCACCAGGTTGGAGGTGTGAAAAAGGCACAGCAGCCCCCCAAACAAAAAGCCTGTTTGTTTGTATTGACACATTACAGGACAAACTTTTTTTTTTTAAATGCTGACTTCAGGATACAACAATTTGCAGTAAACAGCCAATCAAGTAAAATGGCACTGCAGTTGACTCATTGGCTCCCTTTTGACCAGGTGCACTTAGGCACCATGTTGACTACCTCTGATGAGCAATATTGTCTAAAGTATTTTTATGTTATTAGTATCGTGTTTAGAAATAATTATAAACTTGTTTTCTTGTATGAATATCAGGCAATCCCAGCAATACTGTTCCCGTGCTACTCGGAGGCTGTGAGCCAAGGTATGCTGTAGTTAGTGAAATGGAAGTGGCGGACAAACTCTTTCCCCGGCTTCGACAGACTTACTAACTTCACTTAGTCAATTTATCCTCCACTGTCAGCCATTGTGGGTTGAAAAAAACAGCCTTAATATTTACACGTAAATAATTTCAATTAGTGTAGGTTGCTATGGTCGCTACAGATTCCGTTTGCTAACAGGTTGCTACAGGTCGCTACACACGCTAAGACACTGTTACTAGCTCTGACAATCCAGTCAAAGGATGTGAAAATGCAGACACAATCGTATGCCTGCTAGATGGCCCAATCATCGCCAACTCGAAATCTGATTGGTCAGTGCAACAGTTTCACTGACATTTATTGCAATGTTGATTCTGAAGGCCTCAGGGCAGATTTCTTTGACCCAGCAACACATTCTGACTGAACTATGATTGGATAAAAGCTCCAAAATAAAAAACCATTACAGGACCCAGCGCAACAGAGCGCAACACAGAGAAAAGCTATGACAAGGAAATAATTGTCTTTTGGAAATAATTCAATATATGATAATGATATTAAAATGTAAGTTAATGATTCTGATATTGTTAAGGCAAACAGGGAAGGCATGCTGGCACTGACGGCCAACCACTGTTTAAATCGTAAGGGCCTAGAAGTAGTAAAATGCACTTAAAGCTGATTCTGCAAGGATTTTCCTTCATTTCTTTTACTGATACCGAACATGATAAAGCAAATTGGAGGCGGGACTTAAGGAAAACACTACTGCACATGCTCTGCTGGGCCCAATGGATGTTGAAGATCCAGGAATACCAGTGGAATATCTGGGTATATTCGTTTTTTGAGAGTCAGGCAATTTTGGCTTCATGCACTGCAGAGCAGCTTTCAAAGGAATGAACAGGGCCTCCAAAGCGGTTCAAGTTTCCTCTTACAACCATGCTTTGATTCCATTGAAAACATTTTTGCTGTCAATTTGTGCACAAGTATATATTCCTCTCCTATCCTAATGTACACAATAAATTCAAAACACACCAAAAGTAAAGCAATTAAATAGCTTTCCAAAATAAAAACATCTATTTATATTTAGATGTGATCAGAGTTCACTATAAAAGAGCATTGTCTCTTATTTCCGACTGCATTAAAAATAAACAAATACCAATGAACTGACAGAGTGAAAGTGACAGCAATGTCAACCTCAGTCTAGGTTGAAAGAGTTAGTCCTTCATCAGGCGAGAAGGAGCAGAGGCAGATTAGGGACTCAGGTGATGTACTCAGCCAGGCTTTGTAGAGCTGAAACGGCTGCACTGCCACATTACTGTGGCGAGGCAGAGGACACAAGGCGAGAGCGAGGTGAAGAGGTGCCACAAGACTCAGCCATGCAGAAATGATATCCCCCCCTCTCCTTTGCTCTGTAACCTCCAACATGCTGTGTGTCATCTCTTCTTGCATCCTAACCCAAAGCTCACCTTATCCATCAAGCAACTAGTGATATGAAAAAGATACATATCGACCCTCTAGAACTCCAGGGAAATACAACTTTATAGGATTTTTAAAACTCGGCTATGATTATTATTTAGTTTTACCAGGGTTTACAATATAAAAGTTCAAAGGACTCAGAAAAATGGCTGTAAGCACAACTACTCTTCTCCCTCACAACAAAAAATAATAATCTGGAAGCCCACCTTATCGCACCCACCAATGCTGCTTGTGTTAAGTCGACCATTGAGTATCAACATTAAGATGGGATGCAAAGCTACGCAACCGGCTTCTCTTGTCTGTTTTACTTTGTTAGAGGAAACCTTGGAGGGATTCCGATGGTTTGGTTTACAAACATATTCATGTTTCAGAAAAGTTATCAGTATATTAAATGTACACATGGGGGGGCGTCTCCTCTCCTGCTGCTGCAAGCTGCATGCTGCAGGACTTCCGCCCTGTGTAGCGGTTGTCAGCAGGATTGGTCAATTAAATCCATCATTCAGTGTTCTTGGGAGGCTGTCGTTTATATTTGTGACTTTGTTATACTTGCTACTCCCGTTAACTTCCAGAAACTTACTATGGCTCACTCAACCTCTCCCTTGTGCTTACACATGCCCACAAGTATCCCCCACTCTCTCTCTCTCTTAAAGGGATAGGCTGCCTTAAACATCGGCATCGCCCGACTGTTTTGCAATCAGTGAATCCCTACTTATGACTGTATCTAAAATGTACGAACATTGTACATGTTCTTCAGTTATTTTTGTTTAGGTTATTCCAGTGGGCGAGGTTAATGACCTTATCTACAGCCAGCCACCAAAACAGTTTATGTGTTTGTTTAAACCGCTCCACCTATGACAGGCTGTCTGTCATAGGATGGTAAACACTAGTCCGGATTGAATGGACGAACAGCAGTTCATAAAGCTTGGGTAGTGTGCCTGACATCAACAATGGGCCTTGGTCACTCAGGATCTCTTTGGGATCCCATGGTTTGATATGGTGTTATGTGATGTAATATGGTATGATGTAATGTCATTTGGTATGATGTGATTTGATGTGGTGTTATAGATCTCATATGGTATGATGTGATGTAATTCAATGTCATGTTGTATGCTATGATGTCATATGGTATGATGTCATATGGAATGGTTTGATGTGATGTTATATGCAATTATGTGATGCCATATGGTATGATCTCATATGATGTGATGTGATTTACTTACTTACTTAACATTATTGTTATGAAGCACAAGTTTTATGGTGCCACAATACGGACTCATAATTAAGGTCATACTTTTGTCTTGTGCAATTTGTACATCTTGGCAAGAACATTTACACAGAATTTAAATGGAAATCAGGGCCTGAATGGTTGAATGAAACACATTGTCTTAAAAGTGGTTGTAAATAATATCAAGAAAGTATAATTTCAGATAGATTTTAAGGGTGTGAGTGTTTGATTCAGGGAGGCATTATGAGTGTTTGATTCAGGGAGGCATTATGAGCTCTCTCCATTGCATTCTGTCCCTGGCAGCATGTTGGGCCTCTCCCCATGACAGGTTCATCTGTTCCAGCTCTTGTGTCACAGTTCTGCGCCAGGTGGTTTTGGGCCTCCCAGGTTTTCTTTTACCTGGTGGTGTCCATCTTAAGGCCACTTTTGTAATGTGGTCCTGCTCCATCCTCAACACATGTCCCAGCCATCTCAGGCGTCTGTGCGTAATCTCCTTGGTGATGCTCCTGCTTCTTGTTTTTTGTACAGTTCATTATTGGAGAACTTATTAGGCCAAAAGATCTGGCATAGTCGTCGGAGGCATCCATTATGGAACACTTCCATTCTCCTCATGTCTGTTGGGACAACTCGTCAGCTCTCAGAACCGTACCGCAGAACAGACTTTACATTGCTGTTATATAGGAGCGTCTTCGTTTTAAGGCTGTATTGTTTTGATCTCCAGATGGGACGGAGTTGGGAGAAGGCACCCTGAGCCTTTCCCAGCCTTGCTTTGATGTCTTTTGATGCCCCGTTGTCCTTACTGATAAGACTGCCCAGATAGGTGAAATCTTCCACAAACTCAAGTGGATTCTCATTCACAAGGATGGATGCTGTGGGGATGGAATTGACACACATCACTTGTGTTTTGGAGGTGTTGATACTGAGCCCAACTTGTCTGGCAAAGTTGTTCAGCCTATCAGTTTTAGCCTGCATGTTGTACTGGTTGGTTGATAGGAGGGCAAGATCGTCAGCGAAGTCAAGATCTTCCAGCTGGGAGAACAGAGTCCACTGGATGCCTTTGGGTCTGTCTGCTGTGGTGTTGGTTGTAATCCAGTCTATGGCAACCAGGAAGAGTATAGGGGAGATGATGCACCTGTCTCACTCCGGACTGCACGGAAAACCACTCTGTGAGGTAATTTCCCATGATGACACTACACTCAAAATGTTCATAGAATCTTTTTATGATTGAGATGATCTTTGATGGTATTCCATAGGAGTGCAGTATCTTCCAAAGGATGTTTCGGTGATGTGTGATGTGATTTGATTTCTTACAATATGATTTCATATGATGTTTGTATGATGTGATGACATATGGTATGGTGCCATATGGAATGGTTTGATGTGATTTCATATGGAATGACGTGATATTGTATGATGTGATGTGATGTCATAAGGTATGATATGATGCCATATGGTATGAAGTTATATGGTGTGAAGTTATATGTTGTGAAGTTATATGGTGTGAAGTTATATGGTGTGAAGTTATATGGAAGGATGTGTCATGGTGTTATGTGATGTCATATGGTATTGATCTGACCTTCAGGCCTATAGGTGCATACTTATTCTGCATATATATGAGTAGCTGTGGCCAGCAGCTAGGTGGTGAGATGCAGCTTAAGCACTTTTCTTTCCTTTTTTTCAGGGCCGGTGACACCAGCAGAATCAATAAACTGATCAGGAAAGCTGGCTCTGTCATCGGCATCAAACTGGATCCTTTTGAGGCTGTGGTGGAGAGGAGGACTCTGAACAAACTGTGTCCATCAGGGATAACCCCACCCACCCTCTCCACCTGCAGCTGGACGGACAGCGGAGCTCGTTCTCCAACAGACTGCTCCAGCTCCGCTGTCACAAGGACAGGTACAGGAGAACATTCCTGCCCACCGCAATAACACTATAACAATTCACCTCTGGCTGAAAGGTAACTCTCTTATCCACAGCTTCTATTGCACTACTGGACTTGAACGCTGTTCATTTCACATTTACACCCTATTTAATATTCCATTAATATATACATTTCATATTCCAATATTCTATCTATCTATCTATCTCATAGGCACAGCAGCTACAGCATAGATATGACAATGAAACATAATACACCGTATATAAGACATAACACAATAAAACACATTTGAAATTTTACATTTTAAATGAAAATAGTGCAATATAAAGTACAATAGAATAAACATAGTGCTGATTATGTCACGAGACTAATGTGCAAGTAGTGCAGATGAAGTCAACTATATACAAGAAAATAAATAAACACAATAAGCAAAATATTGCAGAGAAACTTGGAAGTGAACAAGACAATGCAGGAGTCTATATACATGTAAATATCATAAGATAGACAAGAACACAATGTAAAATTAAATATTGTACACTGTAATAAAATATAATACTGTTTATTGTAGTAATAAATAATACAATCAATTGTAAGATGCAAACAGATGAAAGCTTTGTCTGGCACAGTGTTCCTCTAAAGATGTGTTCTATGATGATAGTGTGTGACGGTGTGTGTGCAGGTTGGATATTACAGGGTAGATGCCACAACCATTTAAAAGCATAAGCTTAAGTGTTTCATTTATTCTGATACACTTGCATTAATCTTATATATAATCTATAGATGAGAGTAACACCTATGTCTCTTCCTGTAGTCCTGATGGTCCTGCCCACTTTTGGGGGAAAATATTTGTTTTCATTTGAATGGAGGTGAATACAGATTCTGAAGTTTTCGCCTTCACATCAAAAAATTCAGATAAGCGTGCTTTCTTTATCTAGAAGAAGCCCAATTATGATGGTCAAACTATTAAAAAATGTCAATGGAGATCGATGATCGGCGACGATTTCTAGTTTAATTTAAAGGTCCCCTATTATGCAAAATGCACTTTTTGATGTCTTTTATACAGTATCTCACAAAAGTGAGTACACCCTTCACATTTTTGTAAGCATTTTATTATACAGTGGGGCAAAAAAGTATTTAGTCAGCCACCAATTGTGCAAGTTCTCCCATTTAAAAAGATGAGAGAGGCCTTTAATTTTTATCATAGGTACACTTCAACTATGAGAGACAGAATGAGAAAACAAATCCAGGAAATCACATTGTCTGATTTTTAAAGAATTAATTGGTAAATTCCTCGGTAAAATAAGTATTTGGTCACCTACAAACAAGCAAGATTTCTGGCTCTCACAGACCTGTAACTTCTTCTTTAAGAGGCTCCTCTGTCCTCCACTCGTTACCTGTATTAATGGCACCTTTTTGAACTCGTTATCAGTATAAAAGACACCTGTCCACAACCTCAAACAGTCATACTCCAAACTCCACTATGGCCAAGACCAAAGAGCTGTCAAAGGAGACCAGAGACAAAATTGTAGACCTGCACGAGGCTGGGAAAACTGAATCTGCAATAGGTAAGCAGCTTGGTGTGAAGAAATCAACTGTGGGAGCAATTATTAGAAAATGGAAGACATACAAGACCACTGCTAATCTCCCTCGATCTGGGGCTCCACGCAAGATCTCACCCCGTGGGGTCAAAATGATCACAAGAACGCTGAGCAAAAATCCCAGAACCACACGGGGGGACCTAGTGAATGACCTGCAGAGAGCTGGGACCAAAGTAACAGAGGCTCCCATCAGTAACACACTACGCCGCCAGGGACTTAAATCCTGCAGTTCCAGACGTGTCCCCCTGCTTAAGCCAGTACATGTCCAGGCCCGTCTGAAGTTTGCTAGAGGGCATTTGGATGATCCAGAAGAGGATTGGGAGAATGTCATATGGTCAGATGAAACCAAAATAGAACTTTTTGGTAAAAACTCAACTCGTCGTGTTTGGAGGAGAAAGAATGCAGAGTTGCATCCAAAGAACACCATACCTACTGTGAAGCATGGGGGTGGAAACATCATGCTTTGGGGCTGTTTTTCTGCAAAGGGACCAGGACGACTGATCCGTGTAAAGGAAAGAATGAATGGGGCCATGTATCGTGAGATTTTGAGTGAAAACCTCCTTCCATCAGCAAGGGCACTGAAGATGAAGCGTGGCTGGGTCTTTCAGCATGACAATGATCCCAAACACACCGCCAGGGCAACGAAGGAGTGGCTTCTCAAGAAGCATTTCAAGGTCCTGGAGTGGCCTAGCCAGTCTCCAGATCTCAACCCCATAGAAAATCTTTGGAGGGAGTTGAAAGTCCGTGTTGCCCAGCGACAGCCCCAAAACATCACTGCTTTAGAGGAGATCTGCATGGAGGAATGGCCCAAAATACCAGCAACAGTGTGTGAAAACCTTGTGAAGACTTACAGAAAACGTTTGACCTCTGTCATTGCCAACAAAGGGTATATAACAAAGTATTGAGATGAACTTTTGTTATTGACCAAATACTTATTTTCCACAATCATTTGAAATAAATTCATTAAAAATCCTACAATGTGATTTTCTGGATTTTTTTTTCTCATTCTGTCTCTCATAGTTGAGGTATACCTGTGATAAAAATTACAGGTCTCTCATCTTTTTAAATGGGAGAACTTGCGCAATGGGTGGCTGACTAAATACTTTTTTGCCCCACTGTATCTTTTTGTAACCCGCCTCAGCGCTTACTATCATTTAATAAAGACACTGGGTGGTACAGATATTTCTATCAGTGTGCTATTTACCTCATGGACTAGTTAATCTGAAGTCTAGATTTGCTATAGGAGAAAGGGTATTTGCAATCTGCATTGAGTGGAAGAATAAAGGAGCCGCACAACCAACAGGTAGGTTTTACGTGTTAAATTGTATTGGGTAAAGGGAATGAGGAAAATAACAATCATTAAAAATACACACAAGATATCAAATCACAATTCACAGTCCAAATCCTAACTCACTAATACACAGCTCTATTTAGGGTAGCTCGCCACGACTACTGAGTCCCCTCTACCTTACAGGAACCATATAAAGAAAAGAATACAGAAAAGAAAAAGACCCGGCCTATATAGGCCAAAAGGAGGGTTATTTCAATGTTCTCATTAAAACATATATACTTTTACATATAAACATTTCCATATAAACTATTTTTTTAACGCCACTCACTCTCACAAAAACACACGAGGTGAGGGTAATATAATGAACCACCTTAACATGAACAATTGTTAAACACAACATATGAAATTAACATGTCTCCGTATGAACACTAGGATATGCACATTTAACTCCATATGCATCCATATACAAAGTTTACTCACCAGGGGCTCAAGTATCACACGCACACACATATATTCTCCGGCACAAATGCAGGTTTCACGGCTCTCGTCCGTCCAGGCAACACTTTTAAAGAAATAGGGACACGGGAGTTCAGCCATGCTTGTTCTGACAATGCAATTTAGCGAAGTTCAAGTGGCTAATGCTAAGCTAGCGCCACGGTTGCTACTATGTACTACTCACGCTCTCCTCCGTCTTTTTTTGTAGAATACACGATCCACCAACCAAACGACAGCAGCAAAAAAATAAGTGTCTCGCTCTCTGCGGCGATTAAAATAGTGACTCAACAGCCAGACATTTTGATCTCTACATTAGCCTCTACAGCACCGCGAGGGCAAGCGTGCAGCTGCCCCGACGTCGGTCCGGGAGAGACAGAGCGCGAACCGCACACACGTCCCGACCGCGTCCGATTCGCCACGTCATGTGAACTCCCCATCACTGCCTCCCGCACTTCCAGAAAGGCACACCCACCATACATATCCAACAAAAATGCCCTTTTTATCAAATCTATTGTGATGTTAATTTGTGTATGCTAATTATTTTTAATCTATTTATTGTCATATTTAAGATTGTAATAAAAAATCCTATTTATTCCTCCTATGTAAGATTATTTTAAATCAAACATATTTATTTATCTGACACATAAAAAATACGAATGTATTTATTTATCTATTTATCTCGCCAATGAGCTGATAACTGAATTAAAGCTCTAGTAACCTGGGTTACATTTTCATGGGACAACACTGAAGATATGACACTTTGATCCAATGTAAAGTAGTCAGTGTACAGCTTGTATAACCGTGTAAATTTGCTGTTCCCTCAAAATAACTCAACACACAGCCATTAATGTCTAAACCGCTGGCAACAAAATGAGTACACCCCTAAGTGAAAATGGCCAAATTGTGCTCAATTAGCCATTTTCACTCCCCAGTGTCATGTGACTCGTTAGTGTTACAAGGTCTCAGGTGTGAATTGGGAGCAGGTGTTTTAAATTTGGTGTTATCGCTCTCACACCCTCTCATACTGGTCAATGGAAGTTCAACATGGCACCTCATGGCAAAGAACTCTCTGAGGATCTGATAAAAAGAGTTGTGGCTCTACATAAAGATGGCCTATATAAAAAGATTGCCAACACCCTGAAACTGAGCAGCAGCACGGTGGCCAAGTTCATGCAAGACCCAAAACAAACAAGGAGGCACTTCTTGGACAGAGCTTTACTGGCCACACCATCCAAAAAGAACAGAAATAGCTGTTTGGTGTGTCTAATAGCAGCTGTGTGGTCCACATAGCATGCCAGCGAACTAACGTGGCAAAGGAGACGCAATTTCGTCTCCCTGTCCCCTGCATGGGGTGGAAGGCCTAAAGCCATCTAGCTGAATAACCCTCAACCTGAGAGTACTCCTTAGGTTCTTGGGAACAAAGTAGGGGTTCGGTCTAAGTGTTGCTCTGCTGCAGTCACCACGAATCAAAAGGCAGCTCAGGTGCACCGATAGAGTGGTGAGTTCGCACACCCTCTTGGCAAAAGTCAATGCCAGCAGCAAAGCTGTTTTCAATGACAGTGCCCTATGAGAGGAGAGCTCCGGAGGCTCAAATGGTTCTGCGACCAAAGCATAGAGCACCAATGGCAGTTCCCATTGCGGGGTGGAAACACGTACCACCGGGCGTTGTCTCCTGACCCCCTGCAAAAAACGTTTCATAAGTGGTTGGTTAAAGACTGGTCTATTGCCAAATCCCTCACGGCAGGACAAGATGGCTGCTACATAAACCTTGACCGTGGCATGAGCAAACCCCCTGTCCACCAGTAGCTGTAAATAGGATAGAATAGAGCCCAATGTACAGGACAGGGGCTCTAGACTCCTTTTCTCGCACCAATGCTGGAACCCCAGCCACTTTGCTCCGTAACAGTGGTGGATCCTGCTCTTGCCGCCTGGATGGTCTGTCTAACATTGTCATGCAATCCAACCCTTCTCAGCCTATCCCTCTCAGGAGCCAAGCCTGGAGAGGTTGGCCCTGAGTGGGTTATGCCGCTACTGCCCTGACTTCTTGTGACAGTGCTCCCGAGAACTGAGGAACGGTCCAGGGCTGAACCACCATCATTTGTGTCACGTCTGCGTACCACGGCGCCGAGCGACGACCAGGGGCTTCCAGAATGACGGCCAGCTTTTCTCGTCTCACCCTCTCCAGCAGTGGGGGGGTGAGATGCAGCGTGGAAAGGCGTAGAGAAGCTTCCTGGGCCATGGCTTGTGTGCAAATGCGTCCACCCCCAAGGGTGGGTTGTCCTGCAGAGTCAGGGAGAACCATAGGGGATAGTGGGTGTTGTGCCGGTTGGCAAAAAGGTCCACCTCCACTTCCCGAATTGGGCCCAGAGCTGTTTCACCACTTTCGGGTGAAGCATCCATTCGTCAGGCAGGGGCCCACCTCTTGACATTAGGCCGGCCCCCCTGTTCTCCAGTCCCGGAATGTAGAGGGCCTTCAGAGATAACACATTCTCTGAGGCCCATAACCACAGGTTCTCCGCTGTGGTCAACAAGGCCTGTTGATGTAGACCACCGTGGTGCGGTTGTCGCTCCTCACCAGCACATGTTTTCCCTGTATTAAGGGTTTGAAGTGCTGTAGGACCAGAATTACTGCCTGAAGCTCGAGGAGGTTGATGTGGCGGGTCTCTGTCCGAGGCCAGGCACCACCCCATCCTGTCACGGACGCAACTGTGAACATAGGAGGTCACCCGCCCCAGTGGAGTACCTCTCAGCAGATGCTCTCGGGACCCCCAGTATCGGAGGTTGCCCTCCACTGAGGGGGGCATGGTCACCAGGTGTCGTTTGTGACTCCTGGGATCTAAACGAAGGCTGGGAAACCACCTCTGCAGGCGATGCATGTGCAGTAGCCCCAGCAGTACAACATGGTGAGCAGCCGCCATGAGACCCAGTGTCTGAATGATGGTCAGAGCTGTCACCGTTGTCCCGTCCTAGTCTGCAGACTGCCTGAAGCAGGGAGGTCTGTGTGCTTTCTGACAGTGTGGCACGTAGCCTGCCTGCATCGATCAAAATCCCCAGGTACTCCACCTGTTGGCGAGGTATGGGACTGCTATTCTTCCAATTGATCGCAAACCCTCAATTGGGCTTTGTGGAACATTGCCCATTCCCTGGACTTGGCCATGACTATGAGGACGCGGTGATAAAAGAACACCCTCATGCCATGGTTGCACAGCGACTGGAGTGCTGTGTCCATACATTTGATGAATGTGCGTGGGGACAGGGAGTAGCTGAACGGTAAACTGTTGTACTCGTAGGCCATCCCCTTGGAAGGCAAAACGCAAATACTTTCTGTGCTTTGGAGCAATTCCAACATGAAAGTAAGCGTCTTTTAAGTCAATGGTTGTGAACCAATCGCCTGGCTGCACCAGTTCCAGTAACCGTTTTATGGTTAACATGTGGAACTTTTTGCGGGCAATGCACTGATTCAGGATGCGAAGAACTAGAAGAGGCCTGAATTCTCCTGTCTTCTTGGGAACCAGGAAGTACATGGAGTAAAAAGCCCTCTTCTCTGTCCTGAGGGTGCAAGACAGACACAGCCTGTTTTTACAACAGGGCCTGGGTTTCTGTTGAGAGGAAACCTATCTCCTCCTGGGAGTATAGATTTGCCTCCCTTACACCCCTGAATGGGGGAGGGACGCTGCCGAACTGAAGCAAGTAACCCAGTCTGAGTGTCCTGTCCATCCAGTACGTCAATACACAACTCAGCCTCCATTCCCCATAACAATGTGTTAGGGGACGGGCAGGCAGCTGTGGAGCAGCGGCTAAAAAGCTGTGGTACTCTCTAGTGGCCCTCTCCGCCGCCAAACCTTCCATAAAAGGAAAATTGGCCCATGGAGGACCGACATGGAAAGGGCTGAGCCCCTGCGGAGGTCCTTGAACGCACCGCGGCCAGCTCTCGCAGGGGATCGCGCTCCGTATTAACGGTGTCTCTACCTTGAGGGTGAGATGCGTTAATCGAAGCCACTATACCAGCTGATGTGTGTTTTCTGACAACAACACGCCGATTATAGTGTTCCGGAACACGCCCAGTGTTTCAAGGGCACACTCTGAGGTTCAGTATCTTCCCATGAACGCGCCCAACTGCTGTCTCCTTTACTGGAGCTATAGCATGGGCGAGTGAGTGTTTTACAATGGGTACTGTATCTACTCTGAACTGGTTATAATGAACACGCCTCTACTGATGTCCACAACGACTTTATTTTCTCCTCCAAGTTACTGAACACCGTCAAAACTGTAAAACACACATTTCACATACATCAATTGATCAGAAATTATTTCTTATGCAAAGGTACACAAGTTTCAGTATTCAAAATAATGACAGTGTGCGCCTCGTTAGCCAGTAGTAGACAGTTCTCTATCGTCTCTTTCCCACAATTCCCAGCTTACGTCACTCAAACAGGAAGTGACCTCACAACAACTCAATAAAGTCTGACAGCAAAACCATGCACCACACTGCAGGAGATTTCATCACAACGCAACAAATGTAAACATAATAAAAAAATACATTGCAAGCGTCAGCTACAGGTACCCTGTTAACGTCGTATGAAACGGCTCTTGCTGAATTTATTGAGAGGTCACGGGTGAGTGTGGGGTTGTGGAAAGAAAGAAATATTGCTCTTTGATAAGTGCAGTTTGCTTTATTTGCCATTTTACCTCACCAACACATTTACTCTTATCAACACGGAGGGAGGGGGAGGTAGAACTTGCCTTCGCGTCCTGGTGGGTGGCAGGGCATACAGCCCTCGCCGCCGAGATGCCTCCTCCCACAGCCCGTCATTTCTGGGACGGAGCGCTATTCTACTCCGGAGCTCTCTGCGGATGTGGAGCCCTAGCGGAGCTTGGCCGGGAACGCGCAGCCCATCTCCGCGGCTGCCGGTATTGCGGTTCCGGCTGGCGTAGTGGCGTAGTGGGAGCAGCGGTAGCCATCGGGGTGCTATACCGGCGCCTTTCTCTCCTCCTCACCGTGGTGCTGCGTTTTCCCCTTTGAGTATGAGCGAGAGGAGGCATGTGACCAAGCTGCGGCCTCTCCTCTGCTAGGGTAATTGTAAGAAATATAATATAATCAATATTATGTGTAACTACAACACTGATGACGCTTGATGCCGGACGGGAGAAAACTGCCGGATTTTAGTGTTGGTTTCCTTAGCGGACAGAATGTGGAGAAAGAGTAAATAAGGGGAGTGACTTGTGGTGTTATACATTAAACACACAATGTCTTATTCTCCTTATTGACGCTGTATTACCCTAAGGAGGCAGACGACCCAATGCCACGTAATCACTAAACTGACCGGAAGTTCTGTTTTGCTTTGAGGCGACCAATAGGAAGAGGCGGCTCCGGGATAAAGGGCTATTGAACTGAAGAATTGATCTCTTTGTTCGCTGACCGCCAGACAGATAACTGCTTTTGAGTTCCTACTCTTATGTGGCCTGTGGAAGCGTGTTCTGAGCTATTGAGCCACAGCTGTGCAACTTTTTGTAAAACCTACTGCCACATCATTTTATTAAATGCTCCTTGTAAAACTTACAAGAGGAGCTTCACTTTGTTTCCTCTTAAATCTACTCCTAGACTTCGAATGAAAGAATACTTCTACATAATTCAAAATTCTGTACGGCGCACTTTGCGTGACACTAAGGAAATGTTGGAGCGGCATCGATCAAATCGCTCATCAGCCGGGCGGAGACCCAAATGTCTGCGTGAATTGTGTATTGCTCTGAAGCTTGACCCCTGAACTTTCCATACTGAATATTGATAACGTGTCACCCACCACTCACAATAACTTCCTCTCAGCTTCCACTGTAGAGACACACATACACACACACAATTGATTTTCCCACCAGTCTTATCACAATATATACTTTCCCCC
The DNA here is from genome assembly GCF_036324505.1 of Eleginops maclovinus. Classification (NCBI taxonomy): domain Eukaryota; kingdom Metazoa; phylum Chordata; class Actinopteri; order Perciformes; family Eleginopidae; genus Eleginops; species Eleginops maclovinus. The sequence continues at coordinate 21,101,577 of NC_086358.1, forward strand.
GGGCAATCTGATGCTGAGCCTGAATGTGATAAAAACAAAATAATATAGAAAAACATTCATTTTTGTAGACTTTGTCATTTTGGTGAACGAGTAATTTGGCAGCAGGCCTTCCAGTGCTGGTAGTCACGTATCAGTCAGAGCCAGATTTACTCTCTTTTATGGTAATCACTATCATTATTACTCACTTCAGGAAGGACACACACACACACACACACACACACACACACACACACACACACACACACACACACACACACACACACAACTGGAGATATGCGGAGGAAAAAAATCATCGTCTGTACATTGCCAGTGTCTAATGGCTCCCCTCAGTGCAGGCGGTATTCTGGTTATTAGTTTAGTATTATTGATCAATTGTAAAGCATTCATTATTACCACTGTCCTCTGTTAGTGTGTTGTAGTAAGGCAAGATGAGAACATTCTATCATACACAGATAAATAGCAAGGAGGACACCTTTTACATGTCTTATGGTGCGTTCACACCGGACGCAATGCGATTTTAAGCGTCGCAATAACATGTAAAGTCAATGTATAGACGCGGAGAGAAGCGAATTCACTCCGGCGGGGGGCAGGACGTAAATGACGTGATTGAACAGTGCTGCGTCAATCACAAGAGTTCAAGGATGAGGTGAGGATCTCAGCCTGCCCTCACTGATGTGAATCAGAAAACCAAAACATCAGCCGTTAGCCGTTAGCACACCGAGCCCCAAGCTCCTCATATCTGTTCACAAACTGGAGAAAGGTTATACAAGTACAAACCACAGACTGTCTATAGCATGGTGTATACAGTTGTCCTTTATTTCTGTCTGCATGACATTGTTGTGAGTGTGGACGGAACAACTAAAGCGTTAGCTTAGCCTGATCGATCCGATCTCCACTCAGAAAACACACATTTCAAAGGGCTTTTCGTCTGCCATCTTGTGAGCAGACTGTTAGAGCATTATTTCATGTTATTTACAAACCGGTATTAGTATGTAGTTATTTTGCTGTTATTATTAAATGTGTAATACAATTAAATCATGTCAAATATGTTCATTTTGTTGTAGTTGGTATCATAGTATTTGAATGATGCGAGTAAACCCAACTGGCAGCCGCGGTGAAACTCGAGTAATTAGATAGGGTGACCAAACGTCCTCTTTTGCCCGGACATCTCCTCTTTTTACGTCCTGTCCGGAGCGTCCGGGGGGGTTTTATAAATTCATCAATACGTCCGGTTTTCACTGTTGGGACCATTAAGCGTCCGGGGGGGTTTTATAAATTCATGAATACGTCCAGTTTTCACTGTTGGGACCATTAAGCGTACTTAAATTGACTGGCGCTTCCCCCCACCCCCCAACAATCGCAAGTGTCCTCTTTTTCGCCACCTCAAATCTGGTCACCCTAAATTAGAGCGATGCGAATACTCGCGGTTGTTTGTCGGGTGTGAACGAACCATTACAGTAGGGGTGGTAAACATACATCTAGCCCGCCACCTCATTTTATGTGGCCCGAAAGAGCTCGCAAATAATATTTTAAGTTTATCATGAGGTTAAATGCTGCTTTATACTGTAGAAGTACAGTGCCCATGAACTACATGTCCCACAATGCATCTCGCTCTGTGACCTGCGCACTGAAGCATCTCAAACGTGTCCTATCATGGTCTTTTGTGGCATATAGTATAGGTCTCAAATATATGTAAAACAATGTTTCTGACGTGTTTTGCTCAAAATAGCAAACAGATTATTGATTTTAGCATGTCCGCTATCCCTCTATTTCAGCCCCGTTTTCAAAAGTGCTGATTCTGTGACTTTCGCTTTAAATTTGAGCTGAGCTGAAGCTGGCCACGCCCCTTTTGAGCGTCATGATCTCTCCTCTGAACAGAGAACTTTCTAACAGAGAAACTCAGCTAAACGCTGCTGGGATTAAAGGCCATATTATGTTCCAAACCACATCCAGCATTATTTCTGAAACACTTCTCAGAGTTTACCTCTAGAACAGAGACATTGTATGTATTATATATACAACAACTCTAAGTCCCTCCTTCAGACGTCCTGCTGAACACAAAGACACACAGAAGTGCTGCGGAGGGGATTCAGCTAGGGACTGGGGGGGAGTGACAGAGTTCAAGTAACAGAAGTTACAGCGGCACAGTGACACCAAACACAAAGTCTGCTTTATCCAGCAAGAGCAGCACCACCAGCCACAGAACCAGGAGACAGCCGCTGAGATCATGGACTATAAAGAACGCTCCGCCCTCGGAATCAGAGAGCATAACTACGGCTCCGAGACACACAAGAATTTATGTTTAAAAACAACTAGCGATATGGTCCTTTCTTTTTTAGTTGATTTAACAAAAAAAAGAAATCAACCAAATGAAAGTTTTCTCGCTATATTCTGACGATACGTACATTGAGTTTACTGTACAGTTTGTGACGGTATCCCAAGAACTGGGGTGAAGCCTGCCAATAGCACCTGACTGCAGTACGCAGATCGAGGCGTGGCTTAACGTTTGACTCCAGTCCGCTCACTTCAGAGCAGGACCGTATTGCTCGCTTTTCTGCCTAGGGGTAAATTGCCGTTCTCCGTTCGGGTAAATTATAAACTAATTTATGGAGAAACCAACAACTTGACGATTAAACTATTCATGCAAGTAACGTGCATAGGCCTCATGTTTATGTCAGTCGTGTAAATAATAGCATTTTGGCCGTGTTTTGGGCAATTTTCAAGTAGGCCTAGAAGAGCCAACTGAGTCGCCGCTCTCTGTTCGTGTAAATTAGAAACGAATTTATGGAGAAACCAACAAGTTGATCATTAAATTATTCATGCAAGCAACGTGCAAAGGTTTATGTTTATGTCAGGTAATAACATTTAGGTGGTGTTTTTAGCTTTTTTCAAGTAGATTAGCCATTACACATATAGCATAGTGTCCGCATCCTTTTCCAAAACTCTTTCTACTCATACTTGAGTAAGTATTTGAAAGAGTTACCTGCTCTTTTCCCAAAACACACATTGCCTTTTCCTTGGTTTAAATATAAATCTGCTTAACACATACCTGCAAACTCAGAAGGGCTGAAAAAGGTGACAAACTAAACCGTTGTAGGGGGGTCTGGGGGCACCCCCCCCCCAGCCAAATGTTGCTATTTTAACATGTAAATTAAGCATTCTGGTGTACTCCCATAAGAAAATAAAGGGAAAAGACAACATTTTCTTATGGTAACAATGGCACATTTATTGACCCATAAACTGGTCAGTCAAAAACATTTTGAATGGGAAAAGCATTCAGGACAGGTCAACAGTAAATCCCATTGGCCAAATTTGGCAACATATCAACATAATATTATTTTCATTTTTTCATCCTTTTGGCCTGGACAAGCCTTTCAAGGGCCCGTTTTCGCTGCTTGGCAATGTGCCTCTTTCGGGCCACACTATCGTTCTCCACCACCTCTGCCCTATTACTAGCAGCACTGGTAGATGGCTGGCAGCCAAACTCAACCCTCCTTTCTCTGATTACAAGCTGATTTTCCTGTCGTTGGGCTTTGTCCCTAGTTCCAGCTGCACTAATGTTAGAACACAACCTCCTATCTACCTCTCCAAACTTCAAATCATCCCTTCTGAACATTTCCACCCCAGTCTGGTTCCTGGTCTGCAAAGTGTATTTAACAGTCTGCACAGCACTGAGGGTGGAGATCTTCATTGACGTTGATCATTGATGGTCCCCATGACACTGAAGGAAGACTCAACCAGGGCACCATGGAAAATTGAGAGGGCAGCCTTGACTGCCTGACACAGTGCAGGGTACTTCCCTGTATTGAAGACGATGGCCCACCACTTGACAACATCCTCTCCATGCTGAAAACTGGGAAGTGCCTGGTCAACATTGAAACGCAGAATTTCTTGGTCTGTGTCAGCATCTGGTGGCAGCAGGTGACCCATCATATGTATGAGCTTCCTCAAATATATTCTCTTCATAGCTCTGACCAAAACGACCTGTACTCTCGCATTGTACACGTTGCCTAGCAACGCCGCGCATGCGCATTATATCCTGCTCCGCTCCAAGTTATAGTAGTAGGCCATTCATGGGAAACGCATGAACAGCACGTTAAGATCTCGGCCAAGTCGTAATTAAAAGCAGTTCTTCATTATTTAAGTTAAGCGGCGGTAACGCCAGTGTTAAACAAGGTGTTAAACACGCAAATGCCGGTTGGTGTGCGTACGTTACTGAGTGTTTATCGGTCCACGGCTGTAATGAACGTGTCGCATTGGTCCATATGTAATGCGCACGTTCTGTTGTTCCCATTGGCATAGAGCTATTGAACATTAATTTTAACAAAGGATACGGATAACATATCGCCCACGGCAGTTTTGTCATTGTATGTATAGCCTATATTTGTATTACGCTATCATCATTCAACATGTAGAATGAACGTGTTATCTATAGAGCCGATTTACATAGATAATTCACAACCATGAACCTAATCTGGATCTTAAACCTGCCAATTGCCAACAATTGTTACTACATATAAAATATGTTTTCGTTTTTAGATCGCGTGTTTCAAAGGCATCTGCGTCTTGTGTACATAACACAGCGCAATATGAATACTGTCATTTCCAACAGTGAAGCGTTATATGTGCTTACTGTAAACAAACTCTACACACGGTCGCCAGCGTTTGTAGATTTTGTTCGTAACTCCAAACTTTTCGTAGCTACTAAAAAGTTGATGAATGCGAAACCGAAATAATTGATCCGAACGGATCACGGATCATCCGTTGCACCACTACTAGCTACTCACTAAACCACACACAGATGTGTATTTGTTCATTACGTGTTAGTTTTCATCCCTCTCATATCTGACCACAATGACAGCCCCCAGTAATAACAGTAACAGGACGGATGCTGTGGAGATTAGCCTTCACAAACGTATTCTTTTCGCCTTGAACGAGGTGACGTAGAACGGGTCTAGCTAGGCTAACTTTAACACAATTCACTGAGGTTAGCTAGCAACCTAACAAGCTGATAAGCTTAAGCATGTTAATACACTTTATTTGGCTCAAATAATTTGACTTCAGCAACGTTAAAATGATACAGCATACAATGTTTTTGCCAGATTAGCTGCTACTAGATTTACCTCAAAACTTGTATCTGTAACGTATCCCGAAAATTGTCCAGAAGAACCACTCGCTGACGACTGAGCACTCCACTCCAAGAGGGACCGATGGGTAAAAAAGCGCGCTGTGGTTTATCTTGCTTATGATTGGTCGGTGGTCGTGGAACGCGAGTCATTTGAACAAAGATTTTATTTATTGTGAAGATAGCAAACTTGTTTCTTGCTCATTATACAGTCGGTTATACAGTCTATGGTTGGTCGGTCAGCCCCCCCCCCCCTAAAAAAAAAACTCTTCGGATCTACACGATTCAGGTCAATGACATATTTTGAGTTGAAAACGGCGAATTTCGCCGAAAGGTGACTAGTTTGCAGGTATGTTAACAGAGTGGAGAGTGCACAACAATGATGCTGGAAGTAGGGGTGCTGAAGGGGCTGCAGCCTCCCCTGGTGGCGAGAGGCTGCACATGCAAGGCAAAGCCATGCCGCTTTCAATTTTTAAATTTTTTAATTATTATTTTATTGACAAAACCAACATATTTTATTATTAAATATGACAAACATATAGGCATAGGTAAAATAACCAAAAGTAACATCCGATCTAGGAGTAGTTAATTTATCTTGCCCTTTTGCATTAAGACTTTTGACGTCATCGGGCCATTTCTCAGCCCCCCCAACTCAGAATGACCTCCAGCGTCCCTGGTGCACAAGAAGCATTGTAAGCAGATGCCAAGGCTCCCGCCCCCTCGACATTCAAGAGAGAAAAAAGCATGGCTCATATTCAGACCTTGATGCAGACTGATGTGAGAACATCTTGCATACCACAAGCAGAGGATGCTGTTTTAAAAACTTTACTTGCAGAAAGTACTCTTACCTTTTAGTAGCTACCTGCGCGCAGGCTACTATGCCTACATCATGTGCAATGTGTCTGGTGGGTCTTGGTGATCTTGGTAAAATATGTTTTGTGAAACATTGAAACCTGATTTAAATTTTGCTTTTCCCCTCCGGATTTGCCTGTATATTCTATATATATCCTACCACACCTTCCACCTTCCACACCAACATTACGTCCGGACGGACGGACGGAAGGAATTTCTCTGGCCAGGTAGGTTTACTGCAATGTGTCAAAAAATCATATTTCGAATCCAGGCATTTAAACACAGTAACTAGTGAGCTGTAATTGTGTGTGTTTTTACCCTAATGTCTCAGAGAAATAAAGAAGGTAATCAATAAATCATTCACTAGAATTAGAGATGATAAGGCATAATAATTTGAATATCAACATTTAATGCATGGCCTTACTCTTGGCGTACTGCATTACATTTTGATACTTGAATAGCCTCGTTGCACGGTAACCGTAAATTCTACTTCCGCTGTTACTGTATGCGCTTCTAAACTTCCGGTGTGATATCGGTGAACGTCAAACATGGCGAGTTTCTACACTAGATGCCTGCAGGATCTCCCAAACATTTCCATCTCAGATGTCCACCGACTTGTTCGGATGGGCAGTTCTACACCGAAGAGCAAACGTGATAAGGGATACAAAATGTACCTATCCAGTTATATCGACAATTATGAAGGTAAGTTGTAACTATGGCACAATATTATTGTAGCTACATAGCTAACATTAGCGCTTACATAGTGATATTACTGTGGTAATAGCTTTACTTACTTTTATAATTTAACGTGGTCTTTGCTCGACTTTTCAATGTTCAATGTCCAAAATCCTCCGACGCAAGGCTTCGTTGTCCTCAACCAAGTCACTTGCTCGTATCACCGTTTGTGGCAACACCGAGTAGTCGTGGTCAGTAGCTACAGCCGCGATTTCCATCTCGTTGTCAGAGACATCGGGACTCTCCACATCTGGCCGCGGGCGCCTCTCCCAAACACTCGGTCTAGGTGCCGATAGCTCAAACCCGTTCCAAGAAAACAGAACAGGGACTGATCCCTTTTGGAGTTTTCTTAGTCCCCCGGCTGTCACGACAAAATCTGTGCTTTTAAAGTGCCTACTGCAGACCTTTGAATGTTTCGTCGGACTGAAATTATCCCTTCGGATTCTCCTCAGCCACTCGGCCCGTACCGCCGGGTCAACGGGAAATGAATGAAAGGAAAGTAGCTTATTGTACCTCGAGGAATTCGTACACTGAGGTACACAACAGTGCAGTGCCGATGTCCCCACCCTTTGAAAGGTCAGTCGTCTTTCTTTTATTGTGAACACACTCATTGTACACTTCTAAATAGTAAAAGCCGGTTACCGGTATCCAGCTGTCAAACGCTATCATAACACGGAAGTGTTCGACCGGAAGTTTAGACGCGCATACAAGTAACAGCGGAAGTAGAATTTACGGTTACCGTGCAAGGAGGCTATTCTGCGTTGTGAATGATCAAAACAAATGTAATGAAATACATTCCTTCATTCATTCTGTGTCCATTTGTTACCTACAGCTACTTTGAATTACCGTGTGTGTGTGTGTGTGTGTGTGTCCTGCTGCGGTATGATCTGCATGGAGCCCCACATGCTGACTCACATCCCCTTCCTGAGCCATCCCTGATGAGGGCAATGTGGTAAAACAACAACCTGTACCTGTCAATTTCAGATGATAAAAGTTGTGTTTTAGCTCGGGTTTAAGTGATTCCGTGCCTTTTATGTATATTCTTTTCCCCTCTGATATATAAAGACACATTTGTATACTCCTGGATGGTGATACACCAACCATTAAGAAAAGCACCAACAGTGAACTTTTCTGCTGTCCCTTCTGCAAAATTCGTGGGTGCAAAACATTTGGTTGACAACCATATAAAAGGGCATTCTTCAGTAAAACACAAAGGTGCTCATCTTACATATTACACAAATTAATTAATTATTATTTTTTCACAAGTATGAATCTTATTCCTTTCATTCCTCTCTTATAGAGTTCACAATAATCAAGTGTGGATTAAGTTGTCGGACGGCAACACATTTTCATTGTGGCTATTGTGCAGCAACAATTATAAACCGGTTGCAATTTATAAGGCACTTGCAAATACACCAGGAGGAGGAGGAGCATGCTGCTGCACATTGTGGCCCTCGCTCAGCATCCATCGGCCCCCGCTTAGCATCCATTAGCTCCTGCAGAGTGTGCCCAGGTCACTAAAGCATGTAGTAAACAAGATAAATTGAGTTGTCCTCATTGCAAGGGGAGGTTAAACAAAAAAACTTCAAAACACACTGCAAACGAAATCATACCCACCTCCTTGAGACAGTGTCGAAGGACAGATTTTTGGCTGCTCAGTGTGTCGATGGTACACATAGTGTGTTTGCAGTGGAGAAATCTTTTTCTGGTCCTGCAACACCCATACATGTCATAAAGAATACTTGGGGGCCAACACAGAAGATCATGTGTGAGGTCGACCAGTGTCGTCTGAATGTTGACTTTGCTCGAAGGAGCGGGATGTTGCCTTTCAAGTGCCACCACATACAATCTTTATTGTATTGGCCACGCACTGACGGTCAAACCGTGACACTAACAGGTGAGGCCTTTGACACAATGGTGAACAATAAATGGTTTGGCGAGGAGCGTAAAGCCAGCCTCTTGCTGATGCAGAGGGTGTGCCTCTGTCTGTGCACCTGAATGTGGGTGGTCCACCATCCAAATTTCATATCTCTGTTTATGAAAAAAAGATTACTTATTATAGAAGGTTGGGAAGAGTGATTGTGTCATATGACACAAAGCAAAACAACTGGCATTGTCCCTGCTCTAAACCGAGACAGTCTTGCGTTCACAAAGCTGTTGGTAAATGGCATCTGTTTGTCACGAAGAGGGAGCTATTTAGGAAAGTGAAGAGCACAGGGGCAGAGACACTCAATCCTACCCAGACGACCACAGTTCAAAATGTGAGAGGACAGTCAACACCTAAAGAGGACAGTTATCCACCAGATGACAGACAAATTGAGAGGATGCTTGAATACCTCCTCACCAACAAAAAGCTCCCTGCAGATATACCCCAGGCTCTCATAGAGCAGTCGAGAGAGGGAAGAACACAGGACAGCTTTCCTAAGCACCTTATCCCAAGAGAAACAAAGTGTGTAGAATGTGAATACACACTTTGTGAACAACTGATTAAATCAAAAGCCAAGATCCTGACTAGCACAGGTGTAGTTGAAGGTTAGTACCATCACAGGTCTTTCTATTGTGTACTTATGAGTTAGTGGGTTACATAATTTGTATGTACATGAGAAACAGAAAAAGTATTTATACTAATCTCAAATGACATGCAAGCAGTAACCATGATCTTTGGTTGGACTGTGTTTTTAGGAATATCGACATACAGGAAATCATGCCTGAACTGTGGCATGATTTACAGATACCAGGAGTGGGCATCCACAACTTTGATGACTAAATCATCCTGTCTCTTCACTTGTATCTGATGGTCAGGAATGCACTACAGGTGAGAGCATATAATTCAACTAGATTGTGTTTTGTCCACGAACTGCGTGAGTGTGCTTGCGTAGTTGTGGCCACAACATTACACACAGGATCAGACATGGGAAGAGCAGAGCACACTAATAATAATATATATTTATCCTTGCTTATTCCTCCTTTATTATCATTTATAATAGTTCTGCAGGCATACCTTCATTTTGAGGCCCTAACCAACCATGAATACACGTACGGTTGTGTGTCATGTGGATACAGTTGTTTTAATGGACCTCCACAAAAAAGGCGTTTTCAATATGCCAGGTGAGTTTAATAAGCTATTATTTCACATATTTTAGCTTCATTGTTTGTATAGCACCTCATCTCTCTCTGAAATTTAGTAAGTGTTACATCATAGAGATGGATGGATGGATGGATGGATGGATGGATGGATGGATGGATGGATGGATGGATGGATGGATGGATGGATGGATGGATGGATGGATGATGGATGGATGATGGATGGATGGATGGATGGATGGATGGATGGATGGATGGATGGATGGATAGATTTGACCTGATTTGCATCTTATAAGGCTCTGTAGGGGTCTTTGAATTTGGGGGAATAGGACCTGGAAAGTCCTTGAAAAGTCCTTGAATTTGACATTGAGTAAAGAGTGGGAACACTGTGCCTGCTACAGTGGCGCCCGGGCGCCTCAATTAACCAATATTAACCATGCCCTTGAATAACGCTGCATCAACTGTCGTGTTCAGAGTGTTTTTTTGTTTTGTAATCAAGCTATGAATAACAAACCATTGTTTTAACAGTGAGTGAAATCCCAAGTCCACCTGATGGTTATGATGGTCATGTGGACATAAACCACTTCTGGTACGCTGGGGCCACAGAAATAATCAGTCGGGGATTAATTCCATCTAAGGGTTGTCAAAAAAGCTGGAGAGAGATTAAAGTATATTAATATGTGTTTAATGTTGTGATAATAATACTCGTCACAATGTTCACAAAGGTGGTCGGAAGAACCCTTTTGTTGTGGCCCCGAGTTTTCATCACTGGGCCTCCCTGGATTGGCCCACACACCCGGAGGAAAAGATGCAAAGCCCCAAAATGGCAAATGATGGGGATGACAACCTTAATGATGAGGAAAAAATGAATGAGGAGCGGCTCACGGATGAGCTTGTGAACTTTATTACTTTATGAAATATGCAAAATCCACTTCTTTGTGCTAACCAAAAATATGTCTATGCTATATTAACAGTATTAACCTAATTGCATTTTCACAACAGGTAGAGGAGGTCAGGGCACTGTGCAAACAGTGTGGTTTGGACGACAAAGGGTCAAAGGTGGATCTTGTCATGAGACTGTCGGAGAAAATGACGAATAGAGTCACCTACAACAAGTTGTTTGAGAAAGTGTGGGGTGCCTCTGGTAAGTGAAATGATATGGAATGTTGAAGATAATTCCACTTTGTTATATGTTGTTGTGTTAAAGAAAGTACAGTATCATTATGTAGTTATGTAGGTTAGCTATACATGCTCCTAATGTCAGTTATTACTGTTTTTAGTTTGACAGGCTCCAAATTGTCCTTTGCCCAGGGCCTCACATTTCCTAAAACCGCCCCTGCTCAAAGGGCAAGGTTCATGTCAACATGACTTGGCAGAAATTTCCGAAGATGCCAGATGACAAAGATTGTCACCCTCTCACTGGGTCCTCACAGCATTTTGCTTTGAACAATGTGTTCCACCAGGACAACAGCAAAGACCAGAGGGAGGTTCGGAGAAAGCTGGAGCTTGTGCCTGAACTTGCTGGTCTTACTAACAGCCAGGGTAGGGAGCAGCATTTTTCAGGGATGAGAAAGAAAAATTACTTTTTGAATCTGACAACCCCTTCAACACACTAGTTCTACAACAAGCTGAGTTCTGGACATACTGCAGTCTGTCTAGGGCCTTTTTGGGCAGCCCAGACAGGACACCATTGCAGTAGTCCAGACGGGAGGTGATGAAGGCGTGAATGAGAGTTTCGGTGACTGAGTCGGTGAGTGACGGCCGGAGTCTTGAAATGTTACGGAGGTGGAAAAAGGCAGATTTAGTGATGCTCTTGATGTGGGAACTGAATGAGAGTGCGGAGTCCAGAATGACGCCTAGGTTCCGCACTTCAGATGTTGGCGAGGTGATACAGCCGTCAATGACCAGGGTGAGGTCTCCAACCTTCTTGAGCAGTGTTGCTGGGGCCACCACCATGAGCTCTGTCTTGTTGGTGTTGAGTTTCAGTAGGTTATTGGTCATCCAGGTTTTGATATCATGCAGACAGTTGTTGAGTTGTATTGGTGGGAGATGTGAGGAAGGCTTGGTGCTGATATACAGTTGGGTGTCGTCTGCATAACAGTGAAAACTGAGTCCATGGTTGCGGAAGATCTGACCGAAGGAGAAATGTAACGGTTCACACTTAATTTTTATTTTTCTATTGTTGCTTTTTTCATTAGTAAATGATGACAGTGAGCAGAGACCTCATGGAGACTTCATTAGTCTCCACAAGTTATCAGCACACAGACCATGCTGGGGACAGGAACTCCAAGACAGCCAGGAACAACTGGTAAAGTCAACCATTGTGCCACTGTGGTTATTTGTGAATGTCATTCCTATAATCACATATAAAGACTTTGTTTTCTTCCACTAGCTGTCTCATGCCTTGGATGAGACCAAAAGTGACACTCAGCACCTTGCAATGGTGAATAACATCATCCTGACCCGCTGTGTCTTTTGGACTCTGGGTTTGGAGCGGGACATGGAGGGAATGGTAGGCATAGAGAATGTGCTGTGCTGATATGGTTTATGTAATATTTTTCAAAATCTTAATTTGTGTTTATGTGTTCTATTAGATCCTGAACTGTGCTCTCAAAGTGATTGAGAAGGTAGTGTAGCTCTTGTAAAATATTTAATTCAGATGGATTGGATAGTCTAGTTCAATAGGCAATATATTTTGACAGTAAAAAATGAGCCAACTATCTGTTACAGAGAGGAGAGAACATGTTTGCTGCAGACAGCTATGTCATTTCCACTTGGTTCCCACCATCATCGAGGAACCCCATGGATCACCTGCTGGTAATTTGTTTAAAAGTTTTGCTTTATTCAGTTAAGTTTGAGCATTTCATATTCAGCTATTGATGTCTTTTTGCAGGACAATGCAGCCAGTCTACAGTGGGTTATTCTCCCAGTGTTTGTACCTGGACATTGGACACTGTGTAAATATCTTTACATTTTCTTCTATTTTTTCCTTACACAACAAAGTTTCTCATTGCTGATTTGAATTTGTTGCTATAATTAAGTGCATGGCAGCTGTGTTGTGACTTCAGGAACATTACACAACAAATGTATCTGGTTATATTTGAATTTGAAAATGTAACAGATACTGAGGCCACAGGCTAGGGAGATTTTCTTTCTAGATCCCCTCTGTGGCAGCGGCTGGAGAGATGAGAGTAGAACCAGTCTATTCAGGTTTTTAGGGCACCGTACATCATCCTATCTGGACAGTAGTAGTTCTGTTTTAAACCACTTGTTCTTTTAATCAATGGTTCTGTTTTTATTTGATCTAAAATATTCCATGCATGAACTATTTTGATTTCTTAAACAGATGCAAACAGAACTATCTTATTGAGTGGGGCAGTTCAGTTTAAACCCGTTATGAAAACAGTTATTTGAAGTTCCAACCTCTTCCTTATTCATTTTCTTTGTTCCAAGCGTTTATGCAGGCCCTTCAATCAAAAGTTGATTGAAGTTGAGTTACTTTTATTTACTTCCGCTTACTATTTGTACAGACACATTGCTCACAGCCTTTCTCCTGGCCCCTGGAGGAACCTTGGCGTGAATGATGTCCAGGTGAGACATTACTTAACAGCATTTGTTAACATTTAATTTTATTAAAATACCTTGTTCACACTTAAGGGCCTGACAAAGCAAGGGTGGTCCAACAACTGTGGTGTGTTTGTTTTGATGGTAAGACCTATTCAGTATGCTACAGCATTGCTGTTATCTGTAAAATGTTTGCTTGCTACATTCAAAACACATTATTTGTATTGAGAAGATGTATCCTGGGGGAATATGCATGACATTATATTAACCAGTACCTTTTGACTTACAGTACGCTCTGTACATTGTAATGGGGGCCAATTGCGATTTCGGAAAGGTATGTGTAAATTGTGACACATTATGCTTAGTACACAAGGTGTTACTTTTTTAAACATATTTGAATCTTCCTGCATTTCCTTCTTCAAAGGAAAACGTGCTGCAAATTAGGAGATGGTGGTGTCTTGTTTTTCTGCAGAACTTCCCCATGCCGTAAGTGCCCTCAATATCATCCTTTTGAATCGCATCCTTGAACCTGAAGCTGCTGACTCCCGTCGATGGTGATGGGTGTGTGTGCCTCTCTCTGCCTCTTCCTGTAGTCCACAATCAGCTCCTTTGTTTTGCTGACGTTGAGATGGAGGTTGTTGTCCTGGCACCAAGATGTAAGGGCCCTGACCTCCTCTCTGTACGCCATCTCGTTGTGATCAGGCCGATGACGGTCGTGTCGTCAGCAAACTTGATGATGGTGTTGGAGCTGTGTGTGGCCACGCAGTCGTGCGTGAACAGGGAGTAGAGGAGAGGGCTGAGCACACAACCCTGAGGGCCTCCGGTGTTGAGGGTCAAGGTGGAGGATGTGATGTTCCCCATCTGCACTGCCTGGGATCTGCCCGTCAGGAAGCTCAGCATCCAGTCACAGAGGGCGCTGTTGAGCCCAAGGTCCCTGAGCTTAATGATGAGCTTGGAGGGCACAATGGTGTTGAATGCTGAACTGTAGTCAATGAACAGCATTCTCACATAAGTGTTCCTGTCATGATCCTGGTTTCGTGTCTGTCATGTCTTTGTGTTGTGTGTTTTATTTTGAAAGGTTAAGTTTCACTCCCTGTCTTTAGTTTCCCTCCTTCCCCTGATTGTGTCATTGTGTTCACCTGTTGCCCCTGTGTTTCTCCTCCCCTCTCCAGCTGTGTGTTGTTTGTGATTAGCCTTGTGTATTTAGTCTTGGTTCCCCTTTTGTCTCTTGTTCAGTCGTCGTCATTTCTTCCCTGATGTTGTACATGTTACCTGCCTGTTCCTGTCGTCCGTCTGTCTGATCCTGTTCCCAGTGTCCCTGTATGTGTTAGTGTTGGTGTGGTTATTTTTTCGGTTGAAAGTATAGCTTTAATTTAAATAAAGATCCCCTTTTGTTTGGACCCATTCCTGCCTCCCATTCATTTTACTGCACTTGGGTCCTGTTTCCCCAAACCCTGACAGTACGACCGAACCAAAGATGGACCCAGCAGTATGTTTGGACGATGCTCTGGTGGAGTTTTCATACCAAATTTTGTGTATTTTGCGAGAATGGAGGAAAGCAGTGTCTAAAGAGGCTCAATATTCAGCTCTCCTTCGTGCACGCCGGGAAGTGGCAGAGAAGCCATGGTGAACTCACTGCCGGAGTATTTGAGGACATTTGTCACTTCCCCAGAAAGCCTGCACCCTATCCTGAAACCTCGGGTCACAGCAGTGACTCTTCCGGCTCAAGCTGCAGCCCTAGCCACTAGTGATGCGCGGGTTAAGGATTTTTAACCCCCGCACCAACCCAACCCATCGTGACAGCCAATCCGCACCGCCCGACCCGCAAAATTACGCTCTGATTTTTTAACCCAACCCGACCAACCCGCGAAAATGGGAGAAAAAAAAAAAAAAAAGATACCAATGAGTTTACGTCGTGATTTGCCAAACGGTAGGCCTATTAACGAGGGGTTTTGCTCACAATTATGAGGAGATGCACGGCAGGCTATTATTTTCGCTAAACAAATGATTGACAGGAGGCATAGCTCGCAGCTTGCTGCTGCCTTCTGACGTGCTGCCTGTGTGCGGTGCATGAGATTGAGCGGGAAGAGAGGGAGAAAACCCCATTTTATCCTTACACAAAAGACAAGCATATGAACGGATACATATAACTATAATAGCTGGAATAATTGCGATTTTTACCCGACCCGCCCGCTACCCGCATTTTCCACGGAAAAAACAACCCGGCCCGCCCGACCCACGGGCTAGCCCGCGGGACCCACGGGTTTTGGACCAGCCCGCGCATCACTACTAGCCACCATGTTTCCAGCTGCGTCCCGGCCCACTCCAGCCACTCCTGTCCTGTCGGCAGCCCGGCCGACTCCAGCCCCTGTTGTCCTATCAGACGGCCCGGCCGACTCCAGCCACTGCTGTCCTGTCGGCAGCCCGGCCGACTCCAGCCCCTGCTGTCCTTTCGGCGGCCCGGCCAACTCCAGCCTCTCCTTTCCTGTCGACTCCAGCCCCGCCTGTCCTGTCGTCTCCGCCCTGGCCTGTCCAGTCGACTCCGGCCACACCTGCTCCTTTCCCGTTGGGGGTCCCACCGTCACCTGTTCAGATGGTGGTCCCGCCAACACCTGTCCCTAAGCCGTTGGGGGTCCCGCCGTCACCTGTTCTGATGGGGGTCCCGCCAACACCTGCACCTGTTCTGTTGGGGATCCTGCCTTCACCTGTGCTGATGGGGGTCCTGCCAACACTTGCACCTGTTCCGTCGGGGGCCCTGTCGTCGACTGTTCCGATGGGGGTCCCGCCAACACCTGCTCCGTTGGGGGTCCCGCCAACACCTGTTCCGTTGGGGGCCCTGCCGTCGACTGTTCTGATGGGGGTACCGCCAACACCTGTTCCTATTCTGCTGGGGGTCCTGCCATCACCTGTTCCGATGGGGGTCCCGCCAACACCTGCACCTGTTCTGTTGGGGATCCTGCCTTCACCTGTTCTGATGGGGGTCCTGCCAACACTTGCACCTGTTCCGTTGGGGGCCCTGCCGTCGACTGTTCCGATGGGGGTCCCGCCAACACCTGCTCCGTTAGGGGTCCCGCCAACACCTGCTCCGTTGGGGGCCCCGTCAAAAGCTGTTCCGATGGAGGTCCCGCCAACACCTGATACTGTGCCGTTGGGGGCCCCGCCTTCACCTGTTCCGATGGGGGTCCCGCCAACAACCGTTTCTGCTCCGTTGGGGGTCCTGCCGTCACTTGTTCCAATGGGGGTCCCGCCAACACCTGCACCTGTTCCGTTGGGGGTCCTGCCGTCAACTGTTCCGATGGGGGTTCCGCCAACACCTGTTCCGATTGGGGTCCTACCAACACCTGATCCTGCGTCCTGTTGGGGGTCTCGCCGTCTCATGTTCTGATGGGGGTCCCGCCAACACCTGCACCTGCTCTGTTGGGGGCCCTGCCATTGCCTGTCCCGATGGGGGTCCCGCCAACACCTGCTCCGTTGGGGGCCCCGCCGTCACCTGTTCCAATGGGGGTCAAGCCAACACCTGCTCCTGTTCCTTTGGGGGACCTGCCATTACCTGTTCCGATGGGGTTCCCGCCAACACCTGTTCCTCCTCCAGGCAACCCTCCGGAACTGTCTCGCCACCTTCCAGGCAACCCTCCGGAACTGTCTCGCCACCTTCCAGGCCTTCCTCCGGAACTGTCTCGCCGCCCTCCGGAGCTATTCCACGGTCCTCCAGGTCGTCCTTCAGGCCGTCCTTCGGAGCTGTCTCGTCGCCTTCCAGGCCGTCCTCCGGAGCTGTCTCGTCGCCTTGCAGGTCGTCCTCCGGAGCTGTCTCGTCGCCTTGCAGGTCGTCCTCCGGAGCTGTCTCGCCGTCTTCCAGCCGTCCTCCAGAGGCATCTCGTCGCCCTCATGCCCTCATGAGTAGTGTTGGAATTGCCTGCTTGTGTGGGCTAGCCGCTAGCCTCGCCCGGATACCTCCACGCTTCCCCCTTTTCTGTTTCCTCTCACACCGCTTGCGGCGTTTCCTTTTCAGGTTGGGGTCGGCACAATAGGGGGAGCAGAATAGTCCCAGGCTGCTGAGTTCCACGGAGAGAAAGTTGTACTTTTTCCAAGAAGAAATCCAATAGGTCCAAATCCAAGATATAAGTCACAAACGGAGCATGACTTTAATTTCTAGCTCTTTTCCTAATTTTCAGCATGTACTGCCAGGTGTGTGTGTGTGTGTGTGTGTGTGTGTGTGTGTGGGTGTGGGTGTGTGTGTGTGTGGGTGGGTAGGTGGGTGGGTGGGGCGGGCGGGCGGACGGACGGCAGCCATACTTTTGCGGTTATTTTGGTGAAAGTAACTCAAAGTAACACAAAAGTAGTGTAACGCATTACAGTTCAGAGAGAGTAATTTAAAAAGACAGTAATAAGTAGTACCGGCAGGGAATCTTAACCAGCTTTTGGAAAAGCTGCAAAAAGGATTATTTGATGGACTTGAAATCGGCTCACAGGTGTGAAACACCTAGGCTACACCCACTTCGCTGAAGGTAGGAGATGTCATCCTGATTGGAGAGGACAACACTCCCAGGCAGAACTGGAAAATGGGCAAGATAACAGACCTGTTTCCAGGGAGAGATGGACTCATTCATTCCTGCACTGTTTAGACTTCCACGGGCAGTTTGTTGAGAGGACTTGTTCAGTTAACATATCCATTAGAGATAACTTAAAGGACTTTAAAATGGTGAACTACTGTTCATCGTTCGGGAAAATGTTGTAACTTAATAACTGATTTATTTTTTTAATCCTTGACAGGAAAGGCTTTAATTTTGAAGTGCTTGTCGCTGTGTTTTCCGGTTAGAGAGGGGGGGAAAAAGAAGACGAGATGTCGAGTGCATGTTCAACTTATATCACCTTTGTAAACTGCTTTGTCACAAAGTAAATGATCAGTTTTAACTAGACCCGCTTTGGTCATTATTCCACTACACAACAGTCATCAGCTGTTCCTCACAGGGAAAGCAGCAGCAGACTGCAGACGCTCCGCTGCTCCAACAGCTGACCTTCTCCTTAAAAAACAAGCAACTGGTCAGTGTCATTGTGTCAATTTCTCTGCATCTGCATGGGAATGAAAGCAGTGGGCAGCCTCAACCACAAAGAGAAAAGCCAGATGTTAGCGGGCTGTTTGTCCACTGGGAAAGGGCTGGAGACTTACCTTTGTTAAATGAACAAAGTGGCATCAGTAATCCTCTGCCTTCAGCCGTATGTTCACACTGGTAATTGGCCCTTCATCTGTGTGATCCTCCCTGTGAGGAGCCTTAAAGGTCATGAAAGAGAATGTAAATGAGAGCATTTCTAGCTCTTTTCCTAATGTTCAGCGTGTACTGCCAGATAGATAGCTTTAATTAATGAGCTGCAATAAACTACAGTTTAGCATTTAAAGCCATACTTTTGCAGTTATTTTTGTGAAAGTAACTCAAAGTAACGCCAAAGTAGTGTAACGCATTGCAGTTCAGAGACAGTAATAATGTAATGTAACTTATTACTTTAAAAACACAGTAATAAGTTATATGTACTGTATTACATTTTGGAAGAAACTTGCCAAACACTGCTCCTCGGACCCACCGGAAGTTGATTTATGTGCGCCATCTTAAGGAGCGTCCTATGATGCTTATTTGTGCCGGAGGACCGAGGGTCGAGCAGCGAGTAGTGATAACCGAGGAGCTAAGTAACAAAATATAAAAGTTATGCAACATGATTACGTAACATTACTTTTGGATTTCAAAGGCACGCAAATAAAGACAATTAGAAAAAAAACAAAACAATACAATGTTTTTTTTTTACTTAACCAGGGGTGGGAAGTAACCGAGTACATTTACTCAAGTACTGTACTTAAGTACAATTTTGAGATACTTGTACTTTTTGTATATTATGCTACTTTGTACTTCTACTCCACTACAATTCAGAGGTAAATGGTGTACTTTTATCCACTTCATTTATTTAATCCCTTTAGTTACAGATCTGGATTAATGATGGTAAATATAATCAGCCCTTAAATCAGACTTTAGTTCGCCTGGAGTAAATCCAGCAGCTACCCTGCAGTATACAAAGCCATTCAAACTAGCTGCACCTTTACCAGCTCTGAGAACACTTTAATGATCAATCATTATAAAACATATCAGAGATATTATTCTGAAATGGACCAATCAAACAATGACTACTTTTACTGTCGCTACTTTAAGTACATTTAGATGAGAGTACTTTCTACTTTCACTGGAGGAACATTTAGAATACTTTTACTGTGACAGAGTATTCCTACACTCTGGTACTTCTACTTTACTCAAGTACAAGATCTGAGTATTTCTACTTTACTCAAGTACAAGATCTGAGTACTTCTACTTTACTCAAGTACAAGATCTGAGTACTTCTACTTTACTCAAGTACAAGATCTGAGTACTTCTACTTTACTCAAGTACAAAATCTGAGTACTTCTACTTTTACTCAAATACAAGATCTGAGTACTTCTACTTTTACTCAAGCACAAGATCTGAGTACTTTTACTTTACTCAAGTACAAGTTCTGAGTACTTCTACTTTACTCAAGTACAACATCTGAGTACTTCTACTTTTACTGAAGCACAAGATCTGAGTACTTCTACTTTACTCAAATACAAGATCTGAGTACTTCTACTTTATTCAAGCACAAGATCTGAGTACTTCTACTTTTACTCAAATACAAGATCAGAGTACTTCTACTTTTAATCAAGTACAAGATCTGAGTACTTCTACTTTTACTCAAGTACAAAATCTGAGTACTTCTACTTTTACTCAAATACAAGATCTGAGTACTTCTACTTTACTCAAGTACAAGATCTGAGTACTTCTACTTTTACTCAAATACAAGATCAGAGTACTTCTACTTTTACTCAAGTACAAGATCTGAGTACTTCTACTTTTACTCAAGTACAAGATCTGAGTACTTCTACTTTACTCAAATACAAGATCTGAGTACTTCTACTTTTACTCAAGCACAAGATCTGAGTACTTCTACTTTATTCAAATACAAGATCTGAGTACTTCTACTTTACTCAAGTACAAGATCTGAGTACTTCTACTTTTATTCAAATACAAGATCTGAGTACTTCTACTTTACTCAAGTACAAAACCTGAGTACTTCTACTTTACTCAAATACAAGATCTGAGTATTTCTACTTTTACTCAAATACAAGATCCGAGTACTTTTACTTTACTCAAGTACAAGTTCTGAGTACTTCTACTTCACTCAAGTACAAGATCTGAGTACTTCTACTTTTACTCAAGTACAAGATCTGAGTACTTCTACTTTTACTCAAGTACAAAATCTGAGTACTTCTACTTTTACTCAAATACAAGATCTGAGTACTTCTACTTTTACTCAAGTACAAGATCTGAGTACTTCTACTTTACTCAAGTACAAGATCTGAGTACTTCTACTTTACTCAAATACAAGATCTGAGTACTTCTACTTTTACTCAAGTACAAAATCTGAGTACTTCTACTTTTACTCAAATACAAGATCTGAGTACTTCTACTTTTACTCAAGCACAAGATCTGAGTACTTTTACTTTACTCAAGTACAAGTTCTGAGTACTTCTACTTTACTCAAGTACAAGATCTGAGTACTTCTACTTTTATTCAAATACAAGATCAGAGTACTTCTACTTTTACTCAAGTACAAGATCTGAGTACTTCTACTTTTACTCAAGTACAAGATCTGAGTACTTCTACTTTACTCAAATACAAGATCTGAGTACTTCTACTTTTACTCAAGTACAAGATCTGAGTACTTCTACTTTACTCAAATACAAGATCTGAGTACTTCTACTTTTACTCAAGCACACATATTTTATAATTGTAATTGAAAAGCAGTTACATTTTTTTGTATCCTGATTACATAGTCTTGTGACATGTAATCAGTTACTCTCCTAGCCTGTTCATGTGCTTTGAAAGTAGAGTGTGTGTGTGTGTGTGTGTGTGTGTGTGTGTGTGTGTGTGTGTGTGTGTGTGTTATTGTCTGCTAATGACTATCACTCTGCCCGGGACCGCAGAAATATTGCCACTAACCGCTATCATCCCCTGGTCCTCACCCTCCACACCACATATTACCATCAATCACAATATCACCTCGCTCACGCAAGCACACACACGCACGCACGCACGCACACACACACACACACACACACACACACACACACACACACACACACACACACACACACACACACACACACACACACACACACACACACACACACACACACCAGTGCACAATAATAATAGACATTGAACATTGAGGTGAAGAGGGGCCTTTAAGTTTTATTTATTTGTTGCTTCTCCCATGACGATGGGGGCTTAATGATCTCGGCTGACAAGGTGTGCACTTACCATGCCGCACCAAATAAGAAAGACATAGAATTGCAGCCTTCGATCTAATTGACTAAAACCAATTCATTAGATTAATTCATCCCAGGCAGCAAATTGCTTAGAGGGTTGTTTAAACCCCTCAACAATCACCCATGTTGACTCAGGGAGCAGGGGGAGCTTGTGAAGCGCATCCTGCTTAAACTAAAACAAATATGCACAGAGTAATGGGGAACAGGTTTGAATAACAAGGGTCCATGTTACGTAGGCATGCAGCCGCTCAGCTCCCTGCTGCTGCTCTGCTGGAGGAAGGAGCATCCAGAGCAGTGGCGGCTGGCCAATAGAGGGCGCTAGGGCGCCGCCCCACCACTCACCTCTCACCACATTTCCTTGAATAAGACATAAAAAAAATGAAATAAAAATGAAATAATAAAATAAAAATATTTCGAAATATATGTATATATTTTTTTAGATGTGCAAGATAAATATTTCATAGTTAATGATGAGTAAAGTTGTTTCGTTCGTTGACATTGTCTGATTGGTGACGTATTTCCGCCCTGGGGCGCAGGAATCTTTGCCCATTCGCCTTATTCACCTGGCGGCCATTTTGAAACTCGAACGAGGCTGAGGGGTACACAAACCCGGAAGTTTGACTCCGACGCATACGATCTATGGAAGATTCAGCAGCACCAGCAATGGAAACTCCAGTGTGGACCACCAACCTTTCTTGTTTGCCAGAATTAACAATTCAAAATGTGGAGCAGTGGGCCAGTACCGACTGCAACATCACCCGGGCGGTGTTAATTAAAGGATACAGTAACTGGATCGAAGGTTTTATCCACGACATTGAAGGTAAGAATGGACGCTAATTTACCTCAGTTTCTGCTAGCGTGTAGCAGCTAGGGGTAGTAAGCTTAGCTGTGATATGGAGTTGTTGACTGTACTATGTTTGATTTTATTTAAAACTTAACATGTATTTAATCGACAGTTAATAGGAGCCCAACACACATATTTGTGAGGGCTAGGTCTTTTCCCTCGGTGCGGAAAAATGAGTCACCGTACAACATACAGGTATCATAGTGCTAAGTGGGCAAACTGCTCAGTTCGCAGAGCAGTGCCACAGTTTAAACCAGCTTGCTAAATGTTCATTATGAGTTTTATCAACGATGTACCTTTCCCTGTCTGACTGAAAATAACATGTTGATTTTATCTCATTAACATGTTATCTCTAGTTGATGTAATATCACATAAGCCTCATTGATATCTACTCAAATACAGTATTATCTTGTTTCAAATTAGCAAAGCCAGACAGCGCTAGGTGCATGTTGCTATTGCTTGTTGACAATGATAGTATAATGACAGTATAACTATCAGGTAAGTGATAAGGTAAGCTAAGTATTAACATTCATAAGATAAGAGTTGCTCAGTTCTTGGAGCAGTGTATCCAGGGTTGAGGAAGGTTCACTGCACACTCAGTGTATATGTGTGTGTGTGTGTGTGTGTGTGTGTGTGTGTGTGTGTGTGTGTGTGTGTGTGTGTGTGTGTGTGTGTGTGTGTGTGTAATCTATCTACTAAAACTTGCGAGTTCAAGCTAGCAGTAGCCTGGCTAGCTGCTAGCGATACAAGCTAGTTATGGAGACGGCTCAGCCTCACAGCAGCAGACATATAAAACTCAATAAAACTTACCTTAAAATTACGACCAGGATCCCTTCTGATTTTTACTATCCATTGCCGACGTAGTCCATGATCGATGGGGAAACGGTGAAAAGTTTGTCCTCGGTTAGATTTTTTCCTTTTTGATGATGTGCATTGGGGAACACAGCAGTGAAGCGCCATTGAAATCGCGTTGTGAGAACTCCCGGAAGTGGTAAGTGTACCCCTCAGGCTCGGTGGAACGTTCGAGGTGAATAAGGCGAATTCGCCGATATTTATTATATATGTATATTGGCCATCTGTATAGTAATATAGCACATCTGTATATTTGTTCATACTACATCTGTTTATACTATGCCAATTATTCCCACCTCTTTATACTGCCCTTATCTTTCCATAATCACTCTTAACTGCATACTGTACATACTCTATATATCTCACTTGTTTCTCTTTGCACTTCTATCTATCTATCTATAATGTTGTTTTTGTTGTTTTCATTTATGTAAATACACTCGTTTGATACCTTAGTACATGTATGCATGCTTTTTTTTTTTAAATACATTTTGGAGTTATAGCCCCCCCTGGAGAAAACTCCACCTGCCGCCACTGATCCAGAGTGCTGCAGGCGGTCTGAAGACAGAGAGCTGCAGGGGTGTAAATGACTGTGTATTTCACTGTAATTTGTTTAATTTGTATTTGTAAGTACTGCACACATTTGCACGTGTTTTAGTTTATTACAACTATATGGTTTCCTATTTGGCATGTAAAACGCAGAAGAGATTTTATTTTGAAATTCCTTTAGCGGAAGAAAAAGACAACAGTATCCTGGCGGCAACAGCAGTGTTGGCTACACGTGAAGAGACGGTTCGCGCGTAGATGTATATTCTATCTTACTTCTCCGATTAGGTGTTAATACTTGAAAACGTAAAACACCTACTGTGCGTGAACAAAGAACAAAATGACATCAAACTAAAGTCAGTCTGCCAGAGCTGTGCGTTACGGGAATGAAAACGGTCTTAACATCAGTTAAAAATGCAGTTGTCAGATGTCAGGACTAAAGTGAAGAAGATACTATAAGTCCATACTATAAGGATTTAGCGCCTCAGTTGGAGAGAGAACAAGGTACGAATGTGTAGTTTAATTTCATGGTTTGTTATTTTCTTTGACACTAGATTGACTGTTTGACGGCTGCTAGCGTCATTACTACATAACCTGATTCAAGGTTTTGAGGCTGTTTGTTTGTTTGCATGTATTGTGCACTTTGATTCCTATATGTGTAAATGGGTTGTCATTTGTAAATGTAAATTGCATTGATGTTTGTTGTGTGTTTCACTCAGCTCTTACGGTGTGGATGGATTTGAATAAATTCGTGAAACATCAGTCCAAGAGTCCGACCATCGTCTCTCTGGGGATGCTACAGTAAGAGCTTGACCTTCATCGTTCCTGCTACTCTGCTGCATCTTGCTGTTCGTGATATTCTACGGTGTCAGACCACTTCACTTCTCAACATAGGAGTCATCAGGCCTGTCTGCATCTTCTCCACGGTTCATCAACGGTCTACGGGCAGTGGTTAAATGGATTCGATGTGATGGTCAAAGGCCAGAGTTGAATAGACATTGAACATGGAACTGTGAGTATTGTGCATAAGGTGTGTGACTGCCATAAGGATTGTCATTGATAAATATTCAAGTACCAAAGAACATTAGTCACTCACCTCTTCAGAAGTCTAAGAAAGGTGTATTCATCCACATTGAAGGCCACCTAGGCAGAAAGGACATTTTTACAGTGGTTATATACATTTCAAGTTCACTGTGTCAAACCTGTCATGTGTTATTGCTGGATTGTTTTGAGTCAATTTAAGGTATAGTTCAAGACTCTTTATAAGGTCAAATTCATTGTTGTTTGTTTAAGGTATTTGAAGTACATTTACAAGAACTTGAATCAATAATAAGGTTGCGCTGTTTATGCTACCTCTCCTTAATTAATATCTACTATTGTTTTCCTTTGAGATATTTAAGCTAACTACTGTCATGTGCATTAGCTTGTATGTTACTCAATCAATCATTAACTAAAAATGGAAAGGCCAGCAAGCTTAGCTCTTAATATTGGGGACTCAGATCAGCAAGTTGAGAGCCTTCAAGATACAATTCCATCTCAGAGACAAGCTCAAGAGAATGAAGAGGAGCTAAGACGTTCAGGTCGCCAGCGTAATCTTACAGAAAAAATGATTGCGTTTCAAAGGGATGAAGCTGAAAAAAGGGAAAAAAGACTTGCATATTCGTATGATCAATGGAAGTCGCAAGCCCGTATGGTACGGAATCAGCTGAAATCAGACATTCCAACAAGTCAGATAGCATCTTTAGTTGATGCAATAGAGAAGACAAAGGAGAATGTTTTGAAAGTGTATGATGAGATCAGAGGTTGTGGCACACCATCAACAGATTTAAGGCGACGGATTGATGCATGTGAAGCTGTGACAACAGATATTACAAAAATTGCCTATGAAAGAATATCAGGCATTAATGAAGATGTAGGTTTTGAGGAAGAGAGAAAACACCTTCATGAGCTACTTCAGCGTGATTATGCTAAGTCCATATATGGATCCTCTGCCTCACACACAAGTATCCACTCCAGTCATCAAAGCAGAGACTCATTGGTTGCAGCCAAACATGCGGATGCAGCAGCCGATCTCGCAGCTAAGGAAGTTGAGTATGAAGTGCTGCTTGAGGTGGAAAAACAAAAGGAAAAATGAGAAGCTCAAAGGCTTGAGTTGGAGCGTATCCAGGCAGAGAAAGACTTAAGAGCAGCCCGGGCCAGGCTAAAGGCCTATGAACAGGAAGCAGCAAGAGAGTCTTACACCCAGCCTGTGGTCTCTAAGTCCATAGGACAACATTACTTGCCTCCTCCTCTCAGTGGCACAGCGCCCTCTCCACATGCCACTCCTCCTCCTCCTCTCAGTGGCACACCGCCCTCTCCACATGCCACTCCTCCACCTCCTCTCAGTGTCATGGCACTATCTCCAAATACAGATGTTACTCTTCTTGCTCAAGCTGTTCAAGACAGTATCACAGTGAATAGACTACCGACACCAGAGCCATCTATATTTAATGGTCACTCCATTCATTCTATTGAATCATTCTTGTCACTCATTGATCAGAGAAATATTTCTGCTGCTGATAAGCTTTTCTACCTCAAAAAATATGTAGGAGGTATGGCTCGCAGGACTCTGGATTGAGTGTTTTACAGGAATGATGAAGAGGCATATCAGGATGCCTGGAACAAACTGAACCACAGGTATGGACAGCCATTCCTCATCCAGAAGGCGTACAGGGATAAACATGCTGGGTGGCCAAAACTTCAGCCAAAGGACGCAGAGGGACTCAGGAATTTCTCTGACTTCTTGAACACCTGCCAAGAGGCTATACCACACGTGTCAGGTCTTCAAATTCTCAACGATTGTGAGGAGAATCAAAAATTAGTTCAAAAATTGCCTGATTGGTTAGCATCTCGCTGGAACCGCCAGGTTACACAAACATTGAATGGCAGGAACACATTTCCTAGCTTCCAAGACTTTGCATACTTTACGTCGGTGGAAGCAGATGTAGCATGCAACCCGATCACATCCTTCCAAGCACTACACTTATCTGATACATCCACCGAAAAACAAAATCAAAGAGACATTAAAAGGAACAAGGCCAGTGTTCTTAACACTCAAACAGCCACACACAGTGAGAGTCTAAAATCAGCAAAAGGAAGTATAAAGCCTCAATGTGTTTTGTCAGAGTAAAAACCATCAGCTCTACTGCTGTTCTGAGTTCCCGAGAAAATCCCTTGAGGAGCGTCAACAATTTGTGAAAGAAAAAAGGCTGTGCTATGGTTGCATGAAAATCGGGCACAACGCAAGAGACTGCCGTCATCGCCATTCCTGCGACACTTGCAAAGGGAAACACCCGACATGTCTTCACGATGATAATTATGCAAAAAGGGAAAAACATGTCTCTCAGGTAATGCCACCCGTAGCTAACACAAGTGAGCCAACTGCACTTTCACTGAATGTAGCAAGAGATGGACCAGCTGTGAACACATCCATGATCGTGCCAGTGTGGGTGTCCTCAAGTAACAAACCAAGAGCTGAAAGGCTTGTTTATGCTCTGCTGGATAGTCAGAGTGACACTGCTTTCATAGACCAGGAACTGAGCCACTCCCTACATGCTGATACAGTATCAGTAAAGCTTAAGCTGACAACTATGATGGCAAAGGACACAGTTGTGGAGAGTCAAAGGGTTTCAGGTCTCCGTGTGAGAGGACATAATTCCACAGTCCTGATTGACCTCCCTTATGCATACACTAAAAACTGTATCCCTGTAAATCGCGCACACATTCCCACATGTGAAACAGCAAGGCAATGGGCTCACCTCGACATGATAGCAGATTAAATCCCTCCACTACAAGACTGTGAGGCTGGCCTTCTGATAGGATACAACTGTTCAAGGGCCTTAGCACCAAGGCAGGTCATCGTAGGTGGGAATGAAGAACCCTATGCTATTCATACTGATTTGGGATGGAGCATAGTAGGACCCTCCTCATCGTGTCTTGATTCCCCCGTCACCACTAGCGTGTGTCACAGAGTTGCTGTGAAAGAGCTGCCACCAGTAACACCTGCAGATGCGATTCGGGTCCTTGAATTTGATTTCAAGGATCCCAGTGAAGAAGGCAAGAGAGTATCACAGGATGACATCCTCTTCATAGACAAACTTAAACAAGGCATAAGGACCACCGGTAATCATCACTATGAGATGCCTCTTCCGTTTAAGGAAAGACCCTACCTGCCAAACAACAAACACTGTGCTGCTGTTCGACTCCACCATCTCCAACGAAAGCTGTCTAGGGATGAAAGGTACAAGGAACAGTATATTGGGTTCATGGAGGGAGTCATAGGAAAGGGGGATGCAGAAGAAGTTAAGGATGACGGAGTTGAAGGACAGAAATGGTATATTCCTCATCATGGCGTCCACCATCTACGGAAACCAGAGAAACTGCGGGTAGTGTTTGACAGCTCAGCAAGGTATAAGGGAACCAGTCTTAATGATCATCTTCTCTCAGGGTCTGGTTTGACTAACAACCTGATAGGTGTCCTGTTACGATTTCGCCAGCACCCTGTTGCACTGATGTGCGACATTGAGAAGATGTTTCATCAGTTTCAGGTGTGTGAAAATGACAGAGACTGCTTGCGTTTTCTGTGGTGGAAGGATGGGGACCTCAGTGCGCTTCTCCCGGATGTGCCAACTATGGGTTACAGCATCTGGCTAAAGAGCACCAGGACATCTACCCATTAGGGTCAAAATTCATAATGAGAGATTTCTACGTTGATGATGGGATCACAAGTGTTGAAAACGCAGAAAGTGCCATTCAGGTTGCAAAAGAAGCACGTTAACTTTGTGCCTAGGGCGGCCTCCGTCTGCACAAATTCATATCCAACAACAAGGCTGTCATGGAGAGCATACCATCATCAGAACGTGCAGCTGATGTCAAGGACCATAACCTCACATTTGATGAGTTGCCATCAGAACGAACCCTAGGAATTCAATGGCACATAGAATCCGACTGCTTCATTTTCAGTATCAACCTGAAAGACAAGCCAGCTACACGACGCACTATTCTGTCCTCAGTAGCATCATTGTATGATCCATTTGGTCTTGTTGCT
Source organism: Eleginops maclovinus (assembly GCF_036324505.1). Classification (NCBI taxonomy): domain Eukaryota; kingdom Metazoa; phylum Chordata; class Actinopteri; order Perciformes; family Eleginopidae; genus Eleginops; species Eleginops maclovinus. The sequence goes on from NC_086358.1 coordinate 21,130,645, forward strand.
CCATTCTTGCTGGTTGGAAAGGGAGTGCTCCAAGAAATGTGCAGAAATGGAACAGGCTGGGATGACCCACTACCTGACAGACTAAAGCCACGGTGGGAGCAATGGAAGGATGATGTCGTTCACCTGGAGAATGTTAGCATAAAACGCTGTTATGTACCTCCAAGATTCGGAAAGATTGTTAAAACAGAATTGCATCATTTTTCTGATGCTAGCACAACTATATGGTCAATGTACATACCTGAGACTCATAAATGAGAATGGAGACATACACTGCACTCTAGTTATGGGAAAATCACGTGTCTCACCCACCAAGGTCACAACAATTCCCAGATTAGAACTAACGGCGGCTGTTGTCTCAGTTACAGTTAGCAGGATGCTGAGAGAGGAGCTTGGATGTGCTGAGGTTGAAGAATTTCTCCGGACTGACTCCATGGTGGTTCTTGGGTACATTAATAATCAGGCACGACGGTTCGACACATTTGTGGCTAACGGGGTCCAGAAAATTAATCTCAACACAAACCCCGAACAATGGAGATATATATCGTCAGATGAAAATCCTGCAGACCACGCATCGAGAGGCTTGAGGGCAAGTGAGCTGCTGTCGTCAAACTGGTTCACAGGACCCAAATTCTTGTGGGCGAAAGAAATTGTGCCCCCATCAGAGAAGATCTCTGAGGTGTCATTCGGGGATCCCGAAGTAAAAAGGGCTCAAGCACTAAACACTGCAGCCTCGGAAAAGTCAAGCCTTGCAGAACGTTTGTCTTGCTTTTCTTCCTGGTCTAGTGCAGTTCGAGCTGTGGTACGGATTCAGCGGAGAATTAATAACGACAAATCAAGCGGCCACTCAACAGTTCTGGAACGAGAGAAAGCTGAGCGCTTCATAATAATGGATTTACAAGGGCATGCTTACAAGGATGACATGATGGCACTGAGCAGGGGAATTAAACTGCAAACCCACAGAGAATTGTTCAAACTTGACGCCTTCATAGACAAGGATGGTGTGCTGAAGGTGGGAGGAAGGCTGTGTGAGGCGTCTCTTCCTAATGCATTCAAGCATCCTACAATAATTCCAAAAAATCACCACATCACCAAATTGATCATTGCGCACTTTCATGAGAAGGTTAAGCACCAAGGAAAGGGACTTACCATTAATGAAATACGGTCAAATGGTTACTGGATCCCAGGGATGAACCGAGCAGTGGCATCCTATATTTGGCAATATGTCACATGTCGGAAGCTGAGAAGATCTACAGAGATGCAAAGAATGGCTGATCTTCCACCAGAGCGTGTTGAGCCATCACCACCCTTTACATACTCTGGAATGGACTGTTTTGGCCCATTTTTCATTAAACAAGGAAGGAAGGAGCATAAACGATATGGGCTTCTCTTCACCTGCTTCTGCTCAAGGGCAATCCATATTGAAATGTTGAATGATCTGTCTACAGATTCCTTCATAAATGGTCTGCGGTGTTTTATCGCCATACGTGGTGTAGTCAGACAAATCAAATCAGATCAAGGAACCAATTTTGTGGGGGCCAAGAATGCATTCAATGAAGCTTTAAAGGAAATGGACACAGACCGGCTGACTGCTTTTCTTGCTGAGAAGCAATGCGACTTCAGCATGAATGCCCCACATTCAAGTCATCTTGGTGGAGTATGGGAAAGACAGATAAGAACTGTCAGAAATATTCTCGGCTCCACTCTCTCCCTCTCTTCAGGCAGGTTAGAGGATGCTTCTCTGAGGACCTTCTTTTATGAAGCAATGGCGATTGTAAACAGCCGCCCACTGTCTGTTGATAATTTAAATGACCCTAAAAGTCTTCTGCCTCTCACTCCAAACCATTTGCTGACTATGAAGCCCGTCACTGCCCTCCCACCGCCTGGCAGGTTCATAAAGGAGGATATGTATGCTCGGAAAAGGTGGCGCCACGTTCAATACCTTGCAGAGCAGTTTTGGAGTCGTTGGCGCAAAGAGTACATCTCTAACATAGCCATCAGACAACGTTGGCATCACACGAGGAGAAATCTCAAGATTGGTGATATAGTGTTGGAGAGGAGTGATGATCTGCCCAGAAATGAGTGGAAATTAGGGAGAGTCACAGAAACTACGGTTGGCAGAGACGGACTTGTTAGGAAGGTTAAACTGTGGATTGGCGATCGCGACCTTAATGAGAAGGGTCAACGCTGCAACAAGGTTACTGTACTAGAGCGCCCAGTTCAGAAACTGGTACTGTTGTTGGAGGCCTGTTAAGGTACTGTTGTTGGAGGCCTGTTAAGGTGCTTAACCAAACCCTAATGGTGTACAGTGTTAATTCATGCATGTCTTAGATTGGTTTATGCATACTGTGTTATTTCATCGTGTCTACCTCTAAGTTTCATTCAAGGTGTAGAAATCATTCGTAAGTGATACTATTCGGTTGATTACTCTTGATTTGGTGGGAGTGTAAATGACTGCGTATTTCACTGTAATTTGTTTAATTTGTATTTGTAAGTACTGCACACATTTGCACATGTTTTAGTTTATTACAACTATATGGTTTCCTATTTGGCATGTAAAACGCAGAAGAGATTTTATTTTGAAATTCCTTTAGCGGAAGAAAAGGACAACAGTATCCTGGCGGCAACAGCAGTGTTGGCTACACGTGAAGAGACGGTTCGCGCGTAGATGTATATTCTATCTTACTTCTCCGATTAGGGTTTAATACTTAAAAACGTAAAACACCTACTGTGCGTGAACAAAGAACAAAATGACATCAAACTAAAGGCAGTCTGCCAGAGCTGTGCGTTACGGGAATGAAAACGGTCTTAACATCAGTTAAAAATGCAGTTGCAAATGTCAGGACTAAAGTGAAGAAGATACTATACTGCAAAAAAGGCCCTTCTTGGAATAAGCCAAATATTCCTATATCTAGTTTAATTGTCTTTTATTGAGCATAAAAATCTGCCAATGGGGTAAGCCTTTTTTGCTTGACAAGAATTCTTAAATTAAGCACTAAAATGATAAATTAATCCAAGTTCTTCTAAAACAAGCAATAAAAAAACACTAATTTAAGATTAAGTTACTTAAAATTAGAATTTATGTCTCTACTAAATTTACTTTCAGAAATGACAGCTTAATCTGGGATTAATAATGAGCATAAAAGTAGTGAAAATTAGACATAATTTCTTGAAACAGCATAACAAATGTAAGTGATGTTGTCTTAAATCAAGATACCAAAACGTCTCATTTAATATCTTTTTATTAAATTTGCAATACAATTGCTCAATTCAACATCCAAAACAGGACCACTTCCACATTCCAGGTCTATCATAATCTAACAGATTGAAAAGCCAGTTTTGATTTGAACCTCACTATCAAAAAAAATAAATCAGTTATTGTAGCAGCATACCATAGCAATACACATCAGGTTGCGGCTGCTTTCATATCTCACAGGAAAAATGTTCAATCTCACCAACAAATGTGACTCACTGTGATGAACCTTTATTTGAAACAGAACTTCAACTTTCTTTGAAACTCTTCAGGCAGAGTGGGGCAGAGGGACTCACTCACTCAGTGAATGACTTCCACTCACCAATCGCTTTTTTGTAGTGGGGGGTTAAATCCTGCTCATGAATTGAATCTTGAAGTATCTCTGTCTGCAGTACTGACAGTACAGTAGAAATGCACTTCGGGTAGATCATGTGCAAGGCATAGTAATATGCCAGGAGGTAGAGAAGTCCCTCATTAAGTCTGTCCATGGTGAAGGTGGTCACTGGTGTGTTTCCAATGGCGATCATGCAGTTGTCCTCAGAAATTAGCAGAACAGGAGGCAGGGGTCGCTGCCGCATGAAACCATTAGGATCCTCAGAAGTCTGGATGACACAAATCAATGAAGAAGATTAGAAATACATTACAAGTAACATAAACTTTGACCTGGACAAGGACATTAGTGAAATCATATAGTCACAATAACCCCTCAGCATTCAGCACTGCAAATGCTAAATGCACCACAGCTAGTTCTAATGAAGTTAGTAGTACACCATGGAGAACACTTCCCCTTTGGACCTTTTGAAATGATAAAAGTTTATCTCAAAGTAACTAAACCTAATATAAAATGTATGCCTGAAAAACGGGAACATATATTATAAAATATTTCAGTAAGTCTGTTAATCTCACCGCAAGGACATGGAAAAGAGCCTCGCTGCTTGAGCCCAGTTTCTTCGGTGGCATGCTGGACGGAAAGAGCAGTGGCAGGGCTCTGAAGACAGCTGTGATATGCTCCACTGGTTTAATGGAAAAGGCACAATACAAGGTGGTACCATAAATAACTATAACATAACATCAATAATTAAGAGACATTATTATATAAAAAGAACAAGTATGTATTGTGACTGTCAAGTTATCGGGGGATTCTTAACTTCTGCCCAAACTTGAAAAAGGCCTTGGCCATCAACAGGGTAAAATGGACACAACTCAGACGGTTTCTTCGTTCTTCTTTCATTTATTTTACTAAGTCATCAGTTCGAATACGTCTTTTATAGATAGGTTGAAAACCTTTACAAGAAAACAAAACACAAAATACAGCATTTTCATAAAACTGCCTCTCATTACATTCACTGTTTCACCAAACAAACATTTCTCCCATATTTGCACTAGTGTGTCATTACAAGCTAACATTAGCACACCAGATATAAATGCAGGGGTGAAAGTAGTTTTCATTTCTTACAGGTGCTACAATGTCCGGTGTGTCACTCACTGTATTATTTTTTAACTCCGTCTTACCCGGGGGGGTATTCTTAACTACTTCACATTCTTGTGGGCCTACCTAAGTGTTCTATGTGAAAAAATGACATTACAAAATATTTCAGTTTGTAAATATTTTACTGTGAGTACTTTATTTTCAGTACATTTGGAACTGGACTGAAAAATGCAAAATGATGGAAAAAACTAAAAAAAATATTTTAAAAAATCAAAGTAGGCCTAATTGTCTTCTTCAGGGTGCCGGTGAGCCATGCCACATGAACAATTCAAAATGGTGGATTCCCTCCATCCAAACAAAATATTTAAAACAAATTCCAAACAGGGCTGAAGTAGTTGTCCTCTTCAGGGTGCTGGCGAGCCATGCCAGATGTGGAATGTGCTGCTCTTCTCCCTTTGGCAAGCCAGGTCTTCACATATGGCAAAGGATTCCACTGGTTGGTTGGGGGGCCAACTGTACTGATGAAGAGAAGGTTTGCAGCATTTTTGGTCGTCAGTTTGCTCCTGTACTCAGTAATGATATTGTTCATTGCGCTGAACCCCCTCTCACAGTCTGCATTACTTGCTGAGAGGGTGTCTACTGCTATGCACAACTTTTTCATGTTGCTTGGAATGCTTCTCCCCCCACTTGCCTTATATTCAACAAATCCAAGGTGTGTTGTTTTCTCATTTACATGTAGAGTATGACACAAAGCCCTCACCTCATCCTCTCCATGTCTGGGATTGGCATGATCCCATTTCTTTGGGTCTAGGGCTGCCATTTGGTTCATCAGTGTGGTGTAACTTTCTTTTCTTTGAGCTGCAACACTGGCCTGTGCTCTGTTGGCTGTGGTTGTGAAGAGCCTCTCATTCAAACTGTCTGCCACTGCTTGGATGAACTTTGATGCATCAATGATGGGGGACCTGCCGACTTTTAAATCTTCTTCCTTGAATTTCATGTCTTTCTCGGCCTGACTTGCCTCAACTGCATGCTGTCCTGGGTATGTGATAAGGCTTCCTATCCTCTTGGTGTATGTTAGCATGATGTCATGAGCTTTTGGCAGAGTGATCCCCCTGTTCTGAAGTATCTCAGAGAGATTCTTCAGTTCCATCAGGACATCAGCCATCAGAGCAAGATTTTTCACAAAGTTGATGGAGCACAACTTAGAGAGCAAGCCTTGAAATTTGGCCCTCTCTCTGCCATCTTTTGTGCAGTCTTCTGATGCTTCACGGAAGTGCTGTGCCAGTGCTCCATAGGAATACCAGACTGCATTAACAGCTCGCCATGAGGAGGCCACCCATCGGACATTGAAGACTCTTCCGATTCTTCTCAATGTGATATGGAGATTGTGGGCGCACTCACTCAGCTCCCGCATGCTTTTTGGGGACTGGCTGTATAATGTGTACAGGGCATCAAGGAACGCCTGGAAGTCCTTTGTCCCTCCAGTGGCTTCCAATGCCTGAGCCACCGCCAGCTCCAGCCTATGATTCAGGCAGTGCCATAGAACTATATTTGGGAAGTCATCTTGGAGCAGCTTCCCAACGCCTGACTTCACTCCCAGCATCACATTGGCCCCATCACTGCAAAATCCAATAAGCATCTCCTGCAGGAGCTCCATTGTGAAGCCATTGTTGAGGAGACAGTGCATTATCTTGCCTTTGATGTGAGCAGCAGACAAATTGTCCAGCTCAATCAAATCTAAGGGAAAAGCAATGGGCTCCATCTCGCCGTCAATGCTGGCCTTTAAAAACACAATCAGTGTCGATTTGTGCCCCACACTGGTTGACTCATCAGCCAACACAGTAATTTTACTTTTATTTTCAATTATCCTCCTCACAATTTGATGTTTCATTTGAGTTGATACATGGTCAATTATGTCAACACAGACTGTCTTGCTGTGCAGAATGCGACCTAAATTGAGTGAATTTGCTTCTTGAAGATCAATTAATTTCTCAAAATCTGTAAAAGGCTTGTCATGTTTGGCAACAAAATAAGCGGTCCTGAACACTTTGGCAGTGGCCTCAAACGCAGACTCCTGGCTGGTGGCATTCATGTTTAAAAGGATCTCTTTCTGTGCAGTTTTAAGAATCTTAACAGCTTCATTGTGGGCTGCAGATTCTCTGTGCTCATGAATTTTTTTGCGGAGAGATGACAGCTGCACGGTCCTTGAATGGCCACATGGGGCGATATTCCCCTCTGCCCAATTGCTTACGATATTAACACCTCGAGATGCGCTGACACCAAGGCCCTTAACATCACGGCATGAGATGCAGCCAAGCATGCCATTTTGGGCATACAACCATTAGTTTTTTGTTCTGAACTGTTCAAATTGCTCCTTTGACCAAACAGGGGGGTAAGCGGTAGACCTACTTGCAGCAGGCCCAGCATCACTTGTTGACGGTCCTGCACCTGCAACGTTACTCTCATTCACACTTGCGTTCTCATTCACTTCCTTCGCGCAAGGGACTGCATGCACCGAGCCATCTGTTTTTCTGACTTTTTCCTGATTTTCATTTTCAATAACTCGGTCCTTTCTTTTAATTAGCTCGGTTATTCTTTTCTGCATTCTTTTATCTCTCCGTATCACAATGCTTTTCTTCACAGCACGCACTTCCTCAATCAGCTTCTGAAAACATTCCCATATATTGGCTGTCTAGTTGATACACTGTAAATATTTTAACACGTGATAATGTAAATATTACAGGGAGTGAGAGGGCTCATATGAATACTTTTTAGGGTGTCAGGAAAACGCTTGCTTACTTTACAAAGCATGCTCACATTTAAATCACAAGCTTACGGTCCTGTAGCCCACTAAAGCGGACGCTCTGCTCAGCTGTGCCCCCGTTACAAACAGCGTGAACAGCCTATTTGAAGAAGAGTAATTTATTATTTGTCCGAGTAGAAGACATGTCTCAGTATGCCACCCAATCACAAAAACATGAAGTTTTTGAAAAGCCGATTTAACATTTCGCTGACACAGTTTTAAAGACGAGAGTCGAGACGACTTCATTCACTAGAACTAACTGCGGAGCAAGCGCGGGCAGGAGATGGAATCAAACGGAACGCAAGCTCCAGAAAGGCACCAACAGAAAGACCAAAATATATGGGATATTTGCAGACGTTTTGAAAACTGATTACCATAGGCTACTGGATGGCTTTCCCATTAGTACAATTTAGTACCATTATTTCCAAATATTTTTTGTTGGGGTCTGAATAGGGGTGGATTTGAAAGCGTCAGTCGATGCAATTGGAAGCTGCGCACGCAGGAGATCCTTTGACTAATGACTATTTTAAGCAAGCCAAGCTGTTATCTTCATCGGAGCTGGTCAAAAATGACATATTGTGGGTAGCCTAGATATGTTTTCTTCTTAAAAGGCGTGCGTTACTGCATTTTTTGGATTTAAAAAAAAAAAGAAAATGTATTCAACATAATAAACCCTTATCAAATCTTACCGGTGCGCCGCACCGCCGCGAAATCTTTTACAGGAACGCAGCACCGCCTCGCACCGGCTTACTTTCACCCCTGTATAAATGACACTAACTAAAGCACTTAAACTCACTTTAACAATCGAAATTAACATTCAAAAGATCTACAGATAAACATCAAAACATGATCCTACCAGTAGCATCCCTGGAAATGGCCAGTTAGTTAAGCTCCCGTCCACTGGCGTAACACAAGCACTTGGGGCCCCCCTGCAGGTACTTAGACTGGGGCCCCCCACCGCCACCTGCCACGGCCTCCTTACTACTAGCCTACTCCTACTTCTCTCTCTTTATATACAGTGGTATGCAAAAGTTTGGGCACCCCTCTGAGATTTCATGACAATTTGCTTTTCCTTTATAATAGAAGATCACAGCAACAACATTTGTTTTCCTACAAAGATGTAGACGTTTTAGTGTTTTCCAGACCAAAATTCTTAGGGTAGCATTACATAGTTTTATTATAATAAAATAAAATGCAAAAAATGGGATGTGCAAAAGTTTGGGCACCCTTATAAATAGCATTCATTTCAACACCTGTACGGATTTATAGCTGACAGGTTGCTGCACAAAATTGCTTTGATTAGCTCATTAGACCTTCAATTACAAAGACAGGTGGAACCAATCATGAAAAAGGCTATTTAACATAGGTAATAGCTGGCTGTGCCTGGCCTAGGTTCTTTCTTAGGGAGTGGCAAGATGGGGACCTCAAAACAACTCTCCACTGACCTGAAAGCTAAGATAATCCAACATTATAAATTAGGAGAAGGGTACAAAAAATTATCTGACAGGTTTAAACTGTCTGTCTCCACAGTCAGAAACGTAGTTGTGAAATGGAAGGCCACAGGAACAGTCCGTGTGAAGGAAAGATGTGGTAGGCCGACAAAAATAGGGGAAAGGCACAGGCGAAGGATGGTGAAAATGGTCACAGAGAAGCCACAGACCACCTCCAGAGAACTACAACAACATCTGGCTGCTGATGGTGTAGTTGTTCACCGTTCCACAATCCAGCGTACTTTGCACCAGGAAGAGCTTATTGGAAGGGTGATGTGCAAAAAGCCTTTCCTGAGTGTTAATCACAAGAAGAGTCGCATGAGGTATGCAAAAGCACATCTGGACAAGCCAGAAGCATTTTGGAACAAAATACTGTGGTCAGATGAGACCAAGATTGAGTTATTTGGTCATAACATGAACAGGTATGCATGGCGAAAAAAACACACTGCATTCAATGAAAAGAACTTGTTGCCCACTGTAAAATTTGGTGGAGGATCTATCATGTTATGGGGCTGTGTGGCTAGCACAGGTACTGGAAAACTTGTTAAAGTTGAGGGCCACATGAATTCCTTACAGTACCAGGAGATTCTTGACAAGAATGTTCTAGAGTCAGTCACAAAGTTGAAGCTACGCCGGGGTTGGATTTTTCAGCAGGACAATGATCCTAAGCACCGATCAAAATCCACCAAGGAATTCATGCAGAAGCACAGGTACAATGTTCTGGAATGGCCATCCCAGTCCCCAGACCTTAACATCATTGAAAATGTATGGATTTATTTGAAGAAGGCTGTCCATGCACGGAGGCCAAGAAACCTGACTGAACTGGAGACGTTTTGTGTGGAAGAATGGGCCAAAATACCACCTGCCAGGCTTAAGGGACTTGTCTGTGGCTACAGGAGGCGTCTACAGGCCGTTATTGCAGCAAAAGGAGGCAATACTAAATATTAATGGAATTATTTCTTAGGGGTGCCCAAATTTATGCACATGCCTATTTTTGTTTGAATGCACATAAACATGTTTCTGTTTGACCAATAAAAGTTATTTCACTACTGAGATGTTTCTGTTACCATAAGGTATAACATATGTTAAAATGAAGTTGCTGCTTCAAAAGCTCAGCAAGTGACAAACTGATGCAGTGGTTTTCCTAAGGGGTGCCCAAACTTTTGCATACCACTGTATATATCCTAATATATATATAGGCCTGTGTGTGTGTGTTTTGATTGCATAAAATAGTGAAAAAGATGCTGCAACTCAGCCCCTGACATCCCATGCCCATTTAATCCATAGGCCTATATAGATGTTTTGTTAATCCATTAATATTCTGTACACAGAGTAGGCTATCCAATCCATTTATTACATATAATTCTAACAATGAAACAGTCAGCAACAACAGTCAGCAATAAAAGTAACATTAATGATGATAAACAGAGCATTTACATCTTTGGATACGAGTATATGTGGGCACTCCTCCTAGCGCACCTATGAGCGAAGTCTCTAACCACACCGTTTAAATCTAACTTGCGAGCGCGCCTGTTCTCTATAGAAATGATGGCTAGGCCCCGTAGCCTATCTTGCGACATAGTGCTTCGCAAGTATGTTTTTATCAATTTTAGTTTAGAAAACGACCTCTCTGCTGTTGCAACGGTTACGGGTATGGTCAAGAACAATTTTATAGCTGTGGCAACGTCAGGCAGACTGGACAATATGGAACTGTGTTTCACAAAGAGAGTGCGTGCCAAATCTTGTACCCCACCACGTTCAATTTCTTTTAGAGCGGGTAGTAATGCGCTTCTAAATGACAGGATCTGATCAGGAAAATCAGCAGATAAGTCGTCATTATATTGCGCAGCCAGAGTACTTGCTGATGCATATAACTCACCATCGGATTTCGAGATGAGTTCCTCGGGGCGTAAAAACCCAAACCTTCGTGCCACTTCTCGCATGCTTTCAAACCTGCGACCCACCTGCGCAACGACTATGTCTAAAGTGGCGTAGAAGACCGACACTTTAAAATTCTCCTCTGCATTCGTAAGCCTTTCGTCCTCACACAATTCGTCGAAATAGGTTTTCGTACGCCTGTTGCGTTTCTCGGGAAATACAGGAGAGATACCCCACAATTTGGCCAGGTCTTGGGCAGCTTCTTTGAGGCTGTCATATTCACCTCTGAGTGACGCAAGGCTGTCAGACGCACTTGAGAGATACTGGCTTGCCTGTAGTATGTCCACGTTTTGTTTTTGGAGATGTTGGGAAACAATGTGGACTGACTCAAGAATTTTACCCTGTATGACCGTTTGAAACACAAATTCAAAATTTTCCATGCTGGCTTTGAGACCAGTGGCCTCCGCGCGTTCTTTGGGTTTTTTGGACAGCAGGGATATTTTAGTGAGCGCTTTCATTACGTCTGGGTAACGAAACCGAAGGGCGCGCACCGCATCATTTCTGGATGCCCAACGTGTCGGGCATAGACGTTTAAGAGTTGGCTGCCCTGCCACTTTGAACTGCACTTCCAAAATTTCCCAACGTTTAATGCTTGCGCTGAAGAAGTCATACAGTTTCTCTACTGTATCGTAGTACGCTCTCACCTTTGCCACATTCTGGCACGCATCGTTTAAAACTAGATTTAGATTGTGAGAAGCGCAATGAACGTACATTGCATTTGGTTCCCTATCCGAGATTCTTTTTTGTAAGCCAGAGTAGACCCCGCTCATTGTGGCTGCGCCATCGTATCCCTGTCCTCTGCATTTATTGACCGAGATTCCTTTCATCTCTAACAGCTCGAGAATAATTTTTTCTAAGCCGTGTGCGCTTTGGTCGTGGACTGAATGGAAACCCATGAAACTCTCGTGAATTTGCACGTCTGAGGGCACATCATTGTCATCTTTAGGAATCGTGACATAGCGGAGCACTTGGCTTAGCTGATCCACTTTGGAAATGTCTTGTGTTGTGTCTAATATGACCGAATAAAATTCTGCCTCATGGATTTCTTTCACTATTTCGTCTAAGACAGTTTGTGCCATGATTGAGATCATCTCGTTTTGAATTTTTGGGCTTAAGTATTTGATTTTACTTTTACTTCTGATCAACTTCTCCAACACGGGGTCGTAACGCGCAAGGAGTTCGATGTGGGCCAGAAAGTTTCCATTATTGATTTCTCCTAGTTTCTCGTGGTGCGCACGGAAAGCGGAGTTACAGGACGCAAGGGTTAATGTAACGTCAGCAATCCTTTTTAAAACATCTGACCAAAAACTAACCTCACTTTTGAAATCAGATGAAATCCTTTCGTCGATGGTTACATTTTGCTGCCATGTATCATACACAACACAGGCTGACAAGTGGCAACGGGCATGTTCGTGCTCTCTGATCTTCCGCGAAAGACCTTGCCAGTCATTAATCCCGGTTGTCCATGCCAAATTATGGCCCACAGACGTTCTGTCACCAAACAACCAACAACACTGGCAATACACACGATCCATTTTAGGAGAGTAACACAACCATTTGCGTGATATCTGTGTACCTTTCTTGGACACACGGTTATAGTACTCTTTAGAAAAGCACCTGCCTCTAGCATCCCTCGGATAGGGGCCTTCGTATTTGCATGGCCCCTGCTTTATAATCGATCTCTTAACATCACTGTCAGAGATGTCAACAGGGAAATTAGCCCTGTCACTAGGGTAAGGATCAGAAGGCCTATCAACAGCGCATTCAAGATCAGAAGAAGTCCCACTCCCAACATTCTCGCTGTCCCGGATTTCTTCTTCAGGCCCCGTAATGGTCTCTCCCTCAGTTGAAGAAGAGTCAACGGCACATCCAGAGACATCTTCCTCACCTGCGGCTGCGGTACACGCATCTCTGTCATCAGCAGCCATCTGATGCACGGCATCTCCTCCCTCATCCGATGCACCTGTGATTTCAGCGTCTTTTCAGGCTCTTTATTTAATTGCCACAGGCTATTTACTGCTTTTCAATAATAAAAAACAACAACTTTGATGCTTTGTCTTTATGAAGAAGAGTCAACAGCACAGCCAGAGCCTCACCTGCGGTATGCCTATCTCTGCCATCAGCAGCCACCCGATGCACGGCATCTTCCTCATCCGATGCAGAAGGGCATGCGCCTGTGATTTCAGCGTCTGTCTGATGCGCAGCGATCCCTCCCTCCTCGTCTGCTGCTAACCCTTTGAAGAGTCCGATTGCATTTCAGAACTTATTTTGGGTTCTCACGGCCATGTCACAAATTCTCCGCAAGTTTTTAACACAGACGCCTACGAGGGAGCTGTAGGGGCCTACATGTTAGCTTAAGACATTTCTGGACGGATGGATGAAAATCCAATTCCCTTGCGTTTTAAATGAGAGAAACAATTAGACGTTTTACTTAAGTATTTTTTTCTCTTTGTTTAATTGTCACATGTTATTTACTTCTTTTCAATACAAAACGTAACTTTGATGCTTAGCTTGCATGGAGGCTAGTGGAGGCTAGAGGCTGCCTCAGGCCACTGCCTCGTTTTACTGTAACTGCGCTAGTTTTTTTTTTCCACGACCCTACCTGATTGTGCATCCTGAAGTGGAGAGTTAGGCTGCACTCTCCCAAAAACAGATGAAATTTTGGGCAGTGTGGATGTAAATTCATCTCTTTTCTTTTTGTTTTGTCGCTTTTGAGCACCACTTTTTTCTCTGGTGCGCTTCATTTCTGCGGTGAAATGGCGCGTAATATTAGATCGCATATTTCGTGCATTGAATCATATCGGGAGACGAACACGGGCCCCCCCTAGCGGCCCGGGAAAGCTGTATACAACACAGCTACTGCTTTTACAATGAGCTTACAGCTAAAAAAAAAGAATGGAGAGTATTTGAATAACTTGTACTAGTAGACACAAACGAAGAATAATTAGAAGTGAGAATGAAACAGTGACTCATTTTCACAGTTTTTTTTAACTATACATGTTTATCTATACATTTATCTAAATATGATCAGTTTAGTAAGCGATGAGGCTGATGCATTCAATAGCTAGCTAGTATCAACCTCGAACTCATCAGACTAATATTACCTCAGTCTAAGACAAGTAAATACAAGACAAGCTAGCAAGTTTGCTGGCAAACTAGGCATGAAAAGTGAGATGACGAACGATAAAACATTTTAAAATACGTTTCTTCAGACTTTCATAAACAGAAAACACATCTGATTACCATCGTTGTTACTTGTGCACAAAATAGCTTTCACCCACAGACGCGGGAGCTTGCTTTGGAGGTTGCGAAAGTCACGAAGTGACAGACATTTCCATAAGCGGTAACGCGAAAATTAGCTTTTTTGAACGTCCCATACAGACCAATAATTAAATGTTACATATCTCTGAACATAAAAGTGCCATGGGTTTACAATCCATTCAAATGTCGTTGATCTGGCGATGTCTTACCAATTTAGAGAACGATGAGGCTGTGCTAGTTATAAACCAACACTTCTGCAACATACGAAGACTTTAGCTAGTCAGAGCAAACAGGAGGATACTAATATTACTATTTTGAATAGGTATTTTTTATTTAGACTTTTCTTACATCACTGCCATACAAACGTGATGATTTGTCATCATTGGTGCACAAAAATACGGTCTCATCCTGTGAGAAGAGATGTGTCTGCTCTGATTGCTAGCCACGACGGCATCTGAAACACTGTAATCTTCAGGCGATCAGTCACAGTCAGTAGCGAGGTTTAGCTAAGAAATACTTCAGAAAAGTCAATGACAACACACCCAATTTCCGGGTTTCAAAATAAAAGTAAGTTGTTCATGTATCCACTGGCGCAGTATTATTTCATGTAGTGTCTTTCAAAATTGCGGCCGGCCGCGGCCGCTCTAGTAGAAATCTAACATGCTGTCGGCGGCCGCTTTGGGGTATAGAGGTAGGGGGCCCGTTCTCATATGAGGGGGGCTGGGGCCCCCCCGCCTCGCGGGGGCTGCGGGGGTATACTTTACGCCAGTGGATTATCTGATAAACCGCTCCTTGACACCTGTGTCTGTCACATAACGCAGAACAAGTGCCAGCTGTGCTACATTACCCACATCTGACGTCTCGTCCACCATAACAGCGACAAAGGGTGCTTTTTTAATCTTCATTTTGATCTCTTCTCCCATCACTTCAGCAATAGCATAAATCAGGTCGTTTTGTATTTTGCCTGACGTCCCAGTAAACATGTTGTTTGTGTACAGGTGGTAATGCAAATCTGTGTTGTTCTCAGCAAGAAAAGAAAGAAGCTCCACGTAGTTTCCTCTGTTTCTGGACTCGGCGCTTTCATCGTGTCCCCTAAATGAAAGTTCCTGTTCACCCAAAAACAGGACACAATCAATCAGTCTTTCAATATTTCCCTATTTTTGTTCACCCTTTCGTTGTGGAGCTCCGTTTCCCTGGGCACTTGTTCGTTGAGCTGTAGATCCACTCGGGTGTCCCCAAAGGTTTTCAAAAGCACCAGTGCTTCCAAGTGCCCAGCTGTGCTTTGGTGTCTCGTTGCTGCCTTGGTTAGACAACTCAAGTTTGCAAATTTAGTGTGGCTCCAAACACCAAATCGATCAGTTGCAAATACCAGGCATTCCCGGCAGTACAATTTGCAGTGCCTCTCGGAGGCTGTGAGCCAGGGGTACCGCTCGTAGTTTCCCTGCTGTGCTAGGCTCGCTAGCGTTGGAGTTGGTCGTTCCCTTTTCAAGATGTGAAGCTTTACTTGAAAAGTTCGTTTTGAAAATGGCGTTGTAATTATATCTTCGACCAAATTGATCTCTTCTCCTCCTTCAGCCATTGTGGGTTGAAAAAAATAGCTTGTAGAAATCTACACAAATTAGCTCGCTCAAGTTCTAGTTCTGTTTGCTAGCTTTGCCCATAGGCTGTATGGCTCTGCCTACTGCCTAGCTCTGCCTCGCAATAGTGCGTATCCAATCAGAAGATGTGCACGTGCTAACGTTAGCGTACGCCTGCTAGCTGGCCCGTTGTCGCCACCTCGAAATCTGATTGGTTAACGCCACAATTTTGTTTGCGTTCACTTTAAGCTACAGCCGCCCGCACTGTTGATTCTGAAGGCCTAAGGGCAGATTTCTTTGACCCTAGCAACACATTATGGCTGAAATATGATTGGATAAAAGCTCTAACATAAAGGCCAGCCATCCAAATCTCGTTCTGAGGCTGGAAGCAGCGCAGCCAAGGCGAACGCTATAAAATGAAGAGAATAGACTATGGGGAATAATTTAATACGTATTTGTGGAAAAAATATATCAAAATTTAATTTATATTCTGATGATGTTTAGGCCAGCAGAGAAGGCCTTGCTGGCCCTGACGGCCCACCACTGCTGTAAATATGCCAGAATTTGCGAGGAGTCTAGTTTTGATCAGTAGTCCCTGTTCAGGTGTGAAGTTGGCAGCCTAAAAATCTATAAACAAGAGTAAAACCAAAATTATGATAAAGGGCATATCACTGAAGGTAAAACACTGACAGACAAATGCCCAACACAGATTGGGCAGCAGACACTGGCGTAACACAAGCACTTGGGGCCCCCCTGCAGGTACTTAGACTGGGGCCCCCCACCGCCACCTGCCACGGCCTCCTTACTACTAGCCTACTCCTACTTCTCTCTCTTTATATATATATCCTAATATATATATAGGCCTGTGTGTGTGTGTGTTTTGATTGCATAAAATAGTGAAAAAGATGCTGCAACTCAGCCCCTGACATCCCATGCCCATTTAATCCATAGGCCTATATAGATGTTTTGTTAACCCATTAATATTCTGTACACAGAGTAGGCTATCCAATCCATTTATTACATATAATTCTAACAATGAAACAGTCAGCAACAACAGTCAGCAATAAAAGTAACATTAATGATGATAAACAGAGCATTTACATCTTTGGATACGAGTATATGTGGGCACTCCTCCTAGCGCACCTATGAGCGAAGTCTCTAACCACACCGTTTAAATCTAACTTGCGAGCGCGCCTGTTCTCTATAGAAATGATGGCTAGGCCCCGTAGCCTATCTTGCGACATAGTGCTTCGCAAGTATGTTTTTATCAATTTTAGTTTAGAAAACGACCTCTCTGCTGTTGCAACGGTTACGGGTATGGTCAAGAACAATTTTATAGCTGTGGCAACGTCAGGCAGACTGGACAATATGGAACTGTGTTTCACAAAGAGAGTGCGTGCCAAATCTTGTACCCCACCACGTTCAATTTATTTTAGAGCGGGTAGTAATGCGCTTCTAAATGACAGGATCTGATCAGGAAAATCAGCAGATAAGTCGTCATTATATTGCGCAGCCAGAGTACTTGCTGATGCATATAACTCACCATCGGATTTCGAGATGAGTTCCTCGGGGCGTAAAAACCCAAACCTTCGTGCCACTTCTCGCATGCTTTCAAACCTGCGACCCACCTGCGCAACGACTATGTCTAAAGTGGCGTAGAAGACCGACACTTTAAAATTCTCCTCTGCATTCGTAAGCCTTTCGTCCTCACACAATTCGTCGAAATAGGTTTTCGTACGCCTGTTGCGTTTCTCGGGAAATACAGGAGAGATACCCCACAATTTGGCCAGGTCTTGGGCAGCTTCTTTGAGGCTGTCATATTCACCTCTGAGTGACGCAAGGCTGTCAGACGCACTTGAGAGATACTGGCTTGCCTGTAGTATGTCCACGTTTTGTTTTTGGAGATGTTGGGAAACAATGTGGACTGACTCAAGAATTTTACCCTGTATGACCGTTTGAAACACAAATTCAAAATTTTCCATGCTGGCTTTGAGACCAGTGGCCTCCGCGCGTTCTTTGGGTTTTTTGGACAGCAGGGATATTTTAGTGAGCGCTTTCATTACGTCTGGGTAACGAAACCGAAGGGCGCGCACCGCATCATTTCTGGATGCCCAACGTGTCGGGCATAGACGTTTAAGAGTTGGCTGCCCTGCCACTTTGAACTGCACTTCCAAAATTTCCCAACGTTTAATGCTTGCGCTGAAGAAGTCATACAGTTTCTCTACTGTATCGTAGTACGCTCTCACCTTTGCCACATTCTGGCACGCATCGTTTAAAACTAGATTTAGATTGTGAGAAGCGCAATGAACGTACATTGCATTTGGTTCCCTATCCGAGATTCTTTTTTGTAAGCCAGAGTAGACCCCGCTCATTGTGGCTGCGCCATCGTATCCCTGTCCTCTGCATTTATTGACCGAGATTCCTTTCATCTCTAACAGCTCGAGAATAATTTTTTCTAAGCCGTGTGCGCTTTGGTCGTGGACTGAATGGAAACCCATGAAACTCTCGTGAATTTGCACGTCTGAGGGCACATCATTGTCATCTTTAGGAATCGTGACATAGCGGAGCACTTGGCTTAGCTGATCCACTTTGGAAATGTCTTGTGTTGTGTCTAATATGACCGAATAAAATTCTGCCTCATGGATTTCTTTCACTATTTCGTCTAAGACAGTTTGTGCCATGATTGAGATCATCTCGTTTTGAATTTTTGGGCTTAAGTATTTGATTTTACTTTTACTTCTGATCAACTTCTCCAACACGGGGTCGTAACGCGCAAGGAGTTCGATGTGGGCCAGAAAGTTTCCATTATTGATTTCTCCTAGTTTCTCGTGGTGCGCACGGAAAGCGGAGTTACAGGACGCAAGGGTTAATGTAACGTCAGCAATCCTTTTTAAAACATCTGACCAAAAACTAACCTCACTTTTGAAATCAGATGAAATCCTTTCGTCGATGGTTACATTTTGCTGCCATGTATCATACACAACACAGGCTGACAAGTGGCAACGGGCATGTTCGTGCTCTCTGATCTTCCGCGAAAGACCTTGCCAGTCATTAATCCCGGTTGTCCATGCCAAATTATGGCCCACAGACGTTCTGTCACCAAACAACCAACAACACTGGCAATACACACGATCCATTTTAGGAGAGTAACACAACCATTTGCGTGATATCTGTGTACCTTTCTTGGACACACGGTTATAGTACTCTTTAGAAAAGCACCTGCCTCTAGCATCCCTCGGATAGGGGCCTTCGTATTTGCATGGCCCCTGCTTTATAATCGATCTCTTAACATCACTGTCAGAGATGTCAACAGGGAAATTAGCCCTGTCACTAGGGTAAGGATCAGAAGGCCTATCAACAGCGCATTCAAGATCAGAAGAAGTCCCACTCCCAACATTCTCGCTGTCCCGGATTTCTTCTTCAGGCCCCGTAATGGTCTCTCCCTCAGTTGAAGAAGAGTCAACGGCACATCCAGAGACATCTTCCTCACCTGCGGCTGCGGTACACGCATCTCTGTCATCAGCAGCCATCTGATGCACGGCATCTCCTCCCTCATCCGATGCACCTGTGATTTCAGCGTCTTTTCAGGCTCTTTATTTAATTGCCACAGGCTATTTACTGCTTTTCAATAATAAAAAACAACAACTTTGATGCTTTGTCTTTATGAAGAAGAGTCAACGGCACAGCCAGAGCCTCACCTGCGGTATGCCTATCTCTGCCATCAGCAGCCACCCGATGCACGGCATCTTCCTCATCCGATGCAGAAGGGCATGCGCCTGTGATTTCAGCGTCTGTCTGATGCGCAGCGATCCCTCCCTCCTCGTCTGCTGCTAACCCTTTGAAGAGTCCGATTGCATTTCAGAACTTATTTTGGGTTCTCACGGCCATGTCACAAATTCTCCGCAAGTTTTTAACACAGACGCCTACGAGGGAGCTGTAGGGGCCTACATGTTAGCTTAAGACATTTCTGGACGGATGGATGAAAATCCAATTCCCTTGCGTTTTAAATGAGAGAAACAATTAGACGTTTTACTTAAGTATTTTTTTCTCTTTGTTTAATTGTCACATGTTATTTACTTCTTTTCAATACAAAACGTAACTTTGATGCTTAGCTTGCATGGAGGCTAGTGGAGGCTAGAGGCTGCCTCAGGCCACTGCCTCGTTTTACTGTAACTGCGCTAGTTTTTTTTTTCCACGACCCTACCTGATTGTGCATCCTGAAGTGGAGAGTTAGGCTGCACTCTCCCAAAAACAGATGAAATTTTGGGCAGTGTGGATGTAAATTCATCTCTTTTCTTTTTGTTTTGTCGCTTTTGAGCACCACTTTTTTCTCTGGTGCGCTTCATTTCTGCGGTGAAATGGCGCGTAATATTAGATCGCATATTTCGTGCATTGAATCATATCGGGAGACGAACACGGGCCCCCCCTAGCGGCCCGGGAAAGCTGTATACAACACAGCTACTGCTTTTACAATGAGCTTACAGCTAAAAAAAAAGAATGGAGAGTATTTGAATAACTTGTACTAGTAGACACAAACGAAGAATAATTAGAAGTGAGAATGAAACAGTGACTCATTTTCACAGTTTTTTTTAACTATACATGTTTATCTATACATTTATCTAAATATGATCAGTTTAGTAAGCGATGAGGCTGATGCATTCAATAGCTAGCTAGTATCAACCTCGAACTCATCAGACTAATATTACCTCAGTCTAAGACAAGTAAATACAAGACAAGCTAGCAAGTTTGCTGGCAAACTAGGCATGAAAAGTGAGATGACGAACGATAAAACATTTTAAAATACGTTTCTTCAGACTTTCATAAACAGAAAACACATCTGATTACCATCGTTGTTACTTGTGCACAAAATAGCTTTCACCCACAGACGCGGGAGCTTGCTTTGGAGGTTGCGAAAGTCACGAAGTGACAGACATTTCCATAAGCGGTAACGCGAAAATTAGCTTTTTTGAACGTCCCATACAGACCAATAATTAAATGTTACATATCTCTGAACATAAAAGTGCCATGGGTTTACAATCCATTCAAATGTCGTTGATCTGGCGATGTCTTACCAATTTAGAGAACGATGAGGCTGTGCTAGTTATAAACCAACACTTCTGCGACATACGAAGACTTTAGCTAGTCAGAGCAAACAGGAGGATACTAATATTACTATTTTGAATAGGTATTTTTTATTTAGACTTTACTTACATCACTGCCATACAAACGTGATGATTTGTCATCATTGGTGCACAAAAATACGGTCTCATCCTGTGAGAAGAGATGTGTCTGCTCTGATTGCTAGCCACGACGGCATCTGAAACACTGTAATCTTCAGGCGATCAGTCACAGTCAGTAGCGAGGTTTAGCTAAGAAATACTTCAGAAAAGTCAATGACAACACACCCAATTTCCGGGTTTCAAAATAAAAGTAAGTTGTTCATGTATCCACTGGCGCAGTATTATTTCATGTAGTGTCTTTCAAAATTGCGGCCGGCCGCGGCCGCTCTAGTAGAAATCTAACATGCTGTCGGCGGCCGCTTTGGGGTATAGAGGTAGGGGGCCCGTTCTCATATGAGGGGGGCCGGGGCCCCCCCGCCTCGCGGGGGCTGCGGGGGTATACTTTACGCCAGTGCTCCCGTCCTTCAGCAGTCAACATGTGCCTTGCAAACACTCACACACCACCTGCGCTACAATGACTCCGCTTTTCCTGGCATGAGAACTACTTCCGGTTTCAAAATAAAAGTTTCTTTTCTTTTCAAAACAAAAGTCTCTTTCTAAGTTCGATCTAACAGCACAGTGACTTCACCTCCATTCAAAGTTTTAGGAGGCTTCATGGCCTTCTTCATCACTCCATAAAACTGAACCTTTGAACACAAGGTTTTCCATCTGTTCTGCATCTCTGATATGTACTGCGAGTAGTGTTGTCACGATACCAATATTTTGGTACCGGTACCGATACTAACATGTATTTCGATACTTTTCGGTACTTTTTTAAATAAAAAGAGAACACAGAAAATGTCATTCATAACAGACTTTAATAAGAAACTCGTAACATAAACAATAATGCATAACAATAATGTTACTATTCAGCAATTTTACAATAGTCAAATAAAAGGAATTAAACGGGAGCAGCAATGAGAACCAAAAAGGTTTCCATTAAAAACTGTAGTAGCAACATCTCTCAACTTAAACTTCAACCTACTCCCTCCCTAATTCTTTTGGAGTGGTACACTATCCACTGGGTCTGTCTCAGGCATTTTGCCTTGGTCAGATTCTTGGCCAAGAAAACCAACATGTCCAAATTTTCCTCACTCAACCTAGAACGCCTTGGACTGCATATGTTTCCAGATGTACTGAACACACGTTCTGAGGCACAGCTTGTTGCCGCAATGCACAAATATTGACGTGCAAACTTAGCCAGGATGGGAAGATCAGCCTCATGTTGAGCCCACCAGGCTAGGGGGTCCTGTACAGCACTCAGTACTCTTGACTGTTCATAGTCACTCATCTCTTTTTTTATTTTGTCCTCAAGTGTTGTTGGCAGTGTGGATGAAACCCTTGAACTCTCTGCTACCCTCTTTTCGGAGGTGATGGTGCAAAGTAGGCTTTTTAGATCAGTTCTTTTTTTTGCTGCTGGTGGTTCATGGTCTGAGCCAGAGGCTTCTTGTTGCTCTGCACTTTGCTCCTCTTGAAGTGGAAATGTGTGAGCTTTTAGTAGCAGTTCCTCTTTAACTTCTTTTTCCATTGTAACACATGTGCATCTAAATCTGGGATCTAGGTAGGTGCTGATGTTCAGTGCCATCTTAATAGTGTGCTCATCATATCTTGTTATAATGTCGTCTCTACATTTCTTCTTCATTTCCAGTGCCAGTGGACTGTCACCTTCCTCATCATTGAGACATGCTTTAATTTTCCACAGGAGCGGCAGGAATGATGACAGAGTTGTTTCTTTTTCTCCACTAAGGGCATCTGTGAAATCACTGAGTGGACCCAGGATATTCCTCACTGTTTCCAAAGTTGTCATGTCTGTGTCTTTTGGCATCAGAAGCCATTTTTTTCTGTCTTCAGCTAGAACAGCACAGACTGCTTGCTGCTGCTCACAAAAGCGTTCCACCATATCATAGGTGGAACCCCATCGTGTAGGCTCATCATGAATTAGCCTATGTTGTGGTAGTTTTAAAGATGTCTGTCTTTCCTTCAGCTGCCTTGACATTTTATTAGATCTTGAAAAGGCTGACACTGTCTTGCGTAGCCGGGACAGACAGCTCGCCACACGATCAATTTCTATGGCCTTTTTGACTGCCAAATGCAAATTGTGGCCAAAACAGGGAATCCAGAGTTGGTCGGAAAATGCCTTGCGGTTGTTGCTTGCATTGTCTGTTGTGATTCCAGTCATTTTTGCCATATCAAGACCCCAGGTGTCCATGATGACATCTTCCAGGACCTCTTTCAGTGTGTCTGCTGTGTGGTCGGACTGCAAGGCAGAGCATCCAATGCACCACGACTGCATCTCCCAAGATGCTGTTATAAACTGCAGAGTTACAGCCATGTATGAACTTATCGTTCTGCTCGTCCATATGTCAGTGGTACATGAGAAAAGTGGTTTGTCTGCCATCTGTGCATGAATTATTGACCTTGTCTCTTCATATATTTTCGGGATTTCACTGTACATGAAATAATTCCTTGAAGGGGCGTCGTATCTTTTGTCTAGCTGATTAATCAGGTTTCGGAACCCAGCCTTCTCAACAGTATAAACTGGCAATTGGTCCATGCAGATAAATTCAGCAACTGCCCTGTTCAGCCTTTTAGCATCTTTTGAGTCTTTTGCACTGGGAACCGAGGAAAAAAAGTGTCTTCCAATTTCTTTTTTATTGTGATTTTCTAACTATTGGGGGTGAAAGAAACAACTTACAATTACATTTTTTTCAAATTTTGTTTTTATTTAAATTTTACAGTATGTCCACTGTGGAGGACAATAGGACTATTTTTGTGTAAAAAATGATGAAAAAATAATATAAGCTTTAACATGAAAATGAACAATATTGTTACACAAAGAACAAGTGTACTGTAATTTGAAATTCCTTCTGAACATGTTTGTTTAGGCTAATTTGAAACTCCTTTTGTTTTCTTGCATTTTCCTTTCTTTTCAACGATGATACTTCAAGAAACAATTCCTCTTCTTTGTGATGCACAGAAACATTTTGCATTTTGTACACCTCATGTACGTCTTCCCTTTGCAGCCCTTGTTTCTGCACCTCTCTGCGTGTTTGATATCCATCATTTCTGGCATATGCACAGCTCCTACTTTTCGCACAGATGGCTCTGGTTGTTGGATTCTCACTTTGGTTGGTGGTTCGTAGTCTTCACCATCTTCACTGTCTTCACTGTCCCCATCAAGTTCTGGACTATCCAACAACTCCTCAGCCAGGTGCAATTTAAAATCCAAGTACTGCTCTGTGTTCTTCACTGGACGTTTGAGTGCATTGCTGTCAGACTTGTACTGGATCCAGGAGTTTGTGATGGCAACATCAAAGAAGTGAGCGATCACACGCGTTGTCCACTTCTTGGTCCTGTTGGACATGCGGTAAAAGCTCAGCATGCGGTCACATAGGTCTACACCACCCATGTTGTCGTTGTACTGCTTGATCACTGCTGGTCTTTTCACCTGAACATGTTTTTTTTCTTTTTTGCACCATCTGGTGCAGATATCCTCAGGCTCTCTTCCGTGGATTGTGGACGCCATGGTTACGGCTTTGTTGTCGAACCATTTTGTGACAGACAACTCAGGATTCTTCCTGACCAATGACACCATTGTTCCTCTTCCCTGTTTCTTCATCACACTGTCTCCTGGAAACTTGCACTCTTTGGGCACTCGGTTCATCATTATGGTCCCTGTAGCTGGAAGGCTCTTTTTCAGCAAAGTATCAAGGAGCTTGATCGTTGTAAAGTACCGGTCAAAGTACAAGTGGCTCCCTGGTGGAACGGTCTCAGCCATGCGCAGCACTGACGCAGACCCTACGCCCTGTGCTTGGTTTTGGAATGTGTTCTTGCCCTGAAACACTTCGAAGTCAAGCATCAGGCCATTCGGAGATGCAAGGACGAACACTTTCAACCCAGTAGGGTTAGGTTTACCTGGAACGAATTGCCTTACTGGGCACCGACCAGTGAACGGGATGATCTGTTCATCAATGCAGACAATCTGCGGTCTTGGAAGGCTGAGACATCCTTGCCTCACACGTTCAAGTAAAGGCCTGACTTTCCACAGAATGTCTTCCTTTTTCATTTCCTCGTTTACTGCCAGGTCATCAACAAGCTTTAAGGAGCCTCTAAGCTTGAAGAACCGATCCCTTGTAATTTTTTGGCTTATTATGGGCACTTTCGTTTTTTTGGCCCAAAACATCTTGATTCTGGGATAGCCAAGGCAGGCCATATGAACTGACATCCCAAAGAAGGTTTTAATTTCTTGTGGAGTGGTATTGAGGGACACTCCTCTGGATTGTAGCTCTCTTTGGTTAGTGAACTGTGCCAAATCTACAAAGGTTTTGTGATCGATATACTGAGAAAAGTACTGGAATGGGCTCCAATCAGCACGCTGTCTTGGATCGTCTTGATATTCAGGAGGCACTGGTAGCACAGGTGTGAATCTAAAATAAAAATAATAGAAATTACATTACAGTACAATTACATTACAATAACAGGAATAGAAATTAAGGTAATGTTTGGAGCAAAAACAGTGAAGAACAATCTGTTACACGAATTTAAGCAAAAGCGCAAACGCTCTGACTCTGAAGAGCTCAACTAGTTTCTGTGTGCTAGGAATTGCTGTACTACAGTAACAACATTTATTTAACCCTCAGTATGGAATAACATACTGACTAAGAAATGAAACAAACATACACAGTGTTCCTGGTCCACAGAGGACGCCTTTCCTCCCTGTCACTGTCTGTCTCTGCCTCTTTGCCCTCACTGTCTGATCTCCCTGCATCTTGTTCATCATCATCTTCCTCCTCCTCCTCTTCCCCTTTTGCTCCGTCTTCCAGCACAGGGTCCTGGTCCTCATCCTTCTCATCATCAGAGAGCTCCAAATCAGAGCCTCCCTCAACTATCTTGAATAAAATTCTCTCTGCTTCAGTTCTGGTCCCTACAACAATGTAGCGTTAAATTTGATACATTTAGTCCTGGTGTCCATTTTAATGGACATTCATAAAATAGTTATTATTTAAAATCTAAAACAAAGTAAGTACAAATAAAGTTGTAAATATGATTCCTGACATGTTCATAAACAAAAAAATGTGTCAATGTCATTTGAAAAATTACAACAAATAGATGAAATTTGACTTACCTTTCCTCTTTCCATAAAATGTGGCTGTGCCTATGGCAGCCATTTTGAAGAGGAAGAAAGCGGTGGTTCCCTGCCACCAAACCAATGATGTTGTATATCAATGGAAAGCCCAGGATGTCCTCTTTAGAAGACAACGGGTATTCATAGAGTAGCTCAAAAAAATAAAGAATTATTCACATTAACTAAATGTCCACTATAGAGGACACAAGTCTATGGGCTGGGTCCCAGGAGGATATTTTGTATGCTGCTCAAGCAGAGCTGCAATAGTAGGTTGAGCTCTGTGTGTCCCTGGACCAGAAGCACCAGATTTCTGCCGTGAATAAAATAAATAAACATTAAGATCTAAAAAATATTTTCATTAGATATAGACTCAGAACAGGTGGTGACAAAACAATTTTCAAATTGTATAAATGTAGGCTATAAAATATAAAATATTGTATAAATGACTTTTAATAAATGTGTGTTTATACATTTTTGGTACCTGTCCTGTATTGTAAAAGAGCTCTTTGGTCAGAGCAATATGCTATATTATCAGGGTGAACGCTAGAAGTGAACCTAGGATGAACGCTAGAAGTGACGTCTGCCTAAATGATGTGCGCTTCTGTCCAACTAGATATCGTAGCTTTGTAGATCTTGCACTACATATTTCTTGTTGAAAAGCCCTTGAAGCAGTTAGGCAGCGAGCAGACCGAAAATGCATGAAACGCACTCACATTTTTGCGGAGATGTTTTCAAGGAACTTCAGATAGCCTACGTCTCGGCATGGGCAAAAGTTAAAGTTTATCTGCAGATAGGGCCTACTAGAGCACTCGTGTTCCTCCTAAATTTGCTGGAGAATACGCTACAATAATTTGCATAATTTTAAATAGCCAAATAAAAACGAAATGCGCTATTGCAATTGCTCGAAAAGACGTGCAGGCATGGGACGAACCTTATGCATCTCTTTATTAATGACAGAAATTGTGTTTTCTGACAAAGGAGAAGGGAAATGAATGAATGAATGAATGAATGCCTCTCAGATTGTGGTTAAAAGTCAGAGCGCAGTGGGATGGGAGAAACAGCCTCGCGCTCTCGGGTCACATTTGAAGCCTGAACAGCAAGATTGCCGAAACGTCGCTTCAGATCGAAAGATAGTGACGGCATTAAGACTATTATGCAGACGATATGCCTATGTCAGAAAACGCTGTCACAACTTGCACCTAATGCGTTTTATTTTTTTTACTATTACTATTATATTGCATGAGTGTG
Organism: Eleginops maclovinus; assembly: GCF_036324505.1. Lineage (NCBI taxonomy): Eukaryota > Metazoa > Chordata > Actinopteri > Perciformes > Eleginopidae > Eleginops > Eleginops maclovinus. The sequence goes on from NC_086358.1 coordinate 21,157,985, forward strand.
ACGTGATGAGGCGGGGGGGGGGACATTTGTCTCCGTGCAGCAGCGAGAGAGAGAGAGAGAGAGAGAGAGCGAGAGAGAGAGAGTATATACGGGCTCGGAGCTCCTAACAGTAGCCTGCAATGGAGCCGTTGTCACGTCAGAGAAGCGGCTCTCTGACACATCACTGAATTTGTTTTGTGAAAGACTAGTTCTTGGCTACTGATCGTATTTCTGCGAGGATGGTAGCCTACGGACTGAAACAAACTTTAAAAACGTGAAATGTGGTTGGTCTCTGTGTGCCCTTCCAAATATTAACTAGGCTACTGAGCTATTCCATTTGAAAAGCGAACGTGCCGCATTCTCGGCTATTGAAGGCGTTATCTAGCCTACACGTAAGGTGCAACTTTTTTTTTGCCCTGACATGACTTGCTCACTTCAAAAATAGTTAGGCTCCCTGTCATTTTAAGGGGGAAAACCTTAGTTTGTGAGTTAGCCTACCTTTTGTCCCCTGACCTCTGTATACAGGTCTGGGTGCTTGTCCTGTAAGTGTTTCGTTAGGTTGGATGTGTTGCCGCCCTTCGCTTGGCATGTTTTAAAACACCTTTTGCAAACCGGTGCATCTACATTTGTTGGTTTGCCTTCCTCATCTGACTTCAAGCCAAAATACTTCCAGATTGCACTTCGTGCCCCTGGTTTGTCAACCAGGGGAGTGACAGGTGGTGCAGCAGCCATTCTTCTCTCCTGCTCCTCTCAGTTGTATCCTAGTTACCACGCAACGTTACTGATGAGTTTCCCGCCATGTACCGGTACTTTCCAAATCCCGTACCGTACCGTTTTAAATGCCTCAGTACCGCGATACTTCGTTAGTACCGGTATACCGTGCAACACTAACAGCGAGTTGGTCGGTTGGATGATTCGCTGCAGCTCATCCAGCACCTGAAAAATAGATTCAGATAAAGAAAGAAAAATTACTGACAAAAACCTGGTCAAACATTCTGATGACTAATGTTCTTCAAAAAAAATCTATAATGTGTAAGATATATGAACATTATGCTAATTATGTCATGCTAAACTGATTCCTTGGAAGAGCTGAACATTTGAACTAAGTGGGACCAACATTACTTACATGATCCAGTTCTCTGAAACAAGGGTAAGCCTCTAGAATCTTTGTTGCTCTGTCTTGCTCCTTTAAAACTTCAGAGATGATGAAGCGTCTTCGAGACTCAAATTCCAAGTTCAGCAATTGAGTTACTGCAGCTTTGTTTGGCTTTTTGGACTTGTACATTTCTTGGAGGGTCTTATATTGTCTTGCTTGGATTTTCTGGCTGTCCATGACGTCAACTGAACAAGCTGAAGACATTACAGGGACATTATGGCGGAAAGGGGACATGAGATTTCCTAACTAACAAGTTGTCAGTATAATGAAACTGAGTAAGTGGTTGGATTAATTAATACATGTTTATGTTACTTGATATAAAAGTCAAATATTGGACAGACACACAGAGTACAGACACTTTTGGACAGTTAGTGAAAAAGCAGCTGAATGTCCAGAATAAGTCATATGAATGAACTCAGCCGAAATTATATTTAATACATACATTCTTCATCACTGCTGTCCTGGTTCTGCACTGGGGTGCTAGCTCTCGGTGACAGATCTCCTGGGATGCCCATGGGACTAACAGGTGACCATTCCAGAATAATGGTGGATGCACTGGAATCTCCATCATAGTCAGTAGTTGTAACTAGGGATGGGCATTCGATTAAATTGTCTTAATCGATCGTCGGGAGAATTAACGATCGATGTATTACAAGATGGACAACTCTTGTCGCAGTTCAACCGGATCGGTTCAATGGTTGAAGTTGAAAATATGCGCTGCTGTGCTCTTAAGCAGCGGAGCTTGCAGCTAGAAGCCGGTGCTCATGAACACAACTGACCCTCGTTTTCCCCAAAAATAATAATATAAAAACCCAATCATGTTAAACAATAACTTAACCAAAAATATATAATACTTTTAGTCTGACAGGTTTTGCCAAGTTCTAACTCAAAACTATCCAAAAAGGCACCGTGTCGAGAAAGAGGGTGAGAGAGAGATTAGCCAACCCAACAATGAATTAGGCTAATTAACAAAGCTTCATAAAAATAACCAGTAACTCACATACAACTTCAGCACCAGTCTACTGAGTTTTGTTGAGCCGACCTGGCAGGCTTTCTGTGAGCAGGACCGCTGAGTTCATTTGCCAGTCATCCCTGATGTAGTGGCAGGTGATCGTGATGTAGCTCTCAGCTGTTAAAGTGGTCCAGCAGTCTGTGGTTAGAGCAACTCTTTCAGCTGTGCTCAGTTCTTCTAACAGCTCCTGCTTCGGTTCTTCGTAGTGAGTTTCTATCATTCTGGTGATGGTACGTCGTGACGGAATGTGATATGCTGGTTCCAATAAGTTTATCAGTTTTCGAAAACCTTCGCCCTCAACAATACTTAAGGGCAGCATATCCATCTCAATGAACTTGCAGATCCTTTGGGTAATTTTCTCTGCTCGTTGTGCATCGCAGCTCCTCCGTGCTAACACCGAGTTGATGCTAGGTTGAGACCGAGAGCAGGATGCACCGCCACTAACCAGGGGTCGGATGCGCGTTTTTCAAGTAGTGCATCATTTGAGTCCTGGACGAGTTGTACTTATACACAGCTTCGCAGTGTTGGCAGTGAGTCATTTGTTAAATCAAAATGGTCCCACGCCACACTTCGCCGTGACCTCTCCATGATTACTGTCAGTGCCCGATCCGTTCCCCTCCGGCTGCACATGCGCGTAATGACGTACGCGGAAACTCAACGTTTTCCTGCCTGATTTGTCTACATTTTACGGTACGTGATGGCAGCCAGTTAGTTTACCTAACCGGAAATAGCTGGTAGTTCACAGAAACTGTCTGTAGAGTTTATTGCTTGATATTGGCGATCGGAAACAGTTTGTTATTTTCGCGCATGTGCAGCCGGGGGGGAACAGATCGGGCACTCACAATTACTTTTGAAATACACGGAAACTGGCAGGTATCTGAGTAGGCCTGTGGCGTTTTTTTTCAAACATTGCCCCCGTGTGGTAAACGTTTGATTGCTGCCACATAGCGAATTCATTGCATTCCTTCAAGACTCACAGTACGCAACAGAACCTGCATTAGTTTTATCGACAACAAATGAATGTCATCGACAAAATTCTTAATGATCAATTAATCGATCGTCGATTAATCATGCCCATCCCTAGTTGTAACGTCTGAACTGACTTCTTGTCGTGGTTTCTTGGAAGGAGGTACTTTGGCCTTCCTTGGACTTCTGACATTTGAGAGTCTCTTCATGAGGTTTTTGGCAACATGCCCCTGCGAGGCACACATAGAAAACGTTAAAAACATGACAAGAGACTCAAGCTTTCTTATACTGCAAGTAGATGGTGGTTAAGCTGCCATGTAACTGAACTAAATGTTAAACAAATCACAATCAAATAAATGAATATGCTGTAAAATAATATGTTATTTTTTTTAATTCATGTAATTACAACTCCTAAAATAGAGTGCTAGTAAAACACTTGCTTGAGCCAGTTGAAGGCACGGTACATGCAGGGATGAGCACAAATACATCAAAATGTATTTCCAAATAAAATACAAAATACCCACCTTAAAAATGTATCAAAAATAAGCTACAAAATACAGCAGCCAAAAAATGTATCAAAATAATATACTGTATTTTTGTATTTTCAAAATACTACAAAATACTTATTTCTAAAAACCTTTTTCGTCTATCCCTTCACTTGTGCACACTATCTGGAAAAACATCTGAAAGCAAGAGACTCCTTCCATATTCAGTTAACAGATTAGATATGCTGACCCCTCAGGTTAGACATCCCAATATGTTTGCCCTTACTCTATTGTTGTAATAGATTGCCCACTATGAAGCAGTGACAATAACTCAAAGACAAACAATCCAAATTGATGATTTATTTGGAAATGTAAGCTACAGTAGGTAGCATAAACACCACCACTACCACACTTGGTGGGTTTCATCACAATGCACAACAAAAAAGTAAAAATAATAATAATTTAAAAAAAACAGGTTGTCACATTAATACTGTAAAACAGGAAAAAGAAAGGAAAATGGCAAACTCAAGTGTTGTGATCTAAGCATGTGCAAAACAGTGTGTATAACCTAGTGGTGTCTCCTCAGTTAATGCCTTTAAGCACAACTAGCTTCTCAAAGAGATTTGCATTCAGACGCCGCCTATGGGGCCTGTTGATCAGTCCAGCAAAGGAAAATAAACGCTCTACTGGAGCAGAGGATGGAATGATGGTATTGAACCTCACAAAAAGGTTTTTGATGAGGGGATACTGGTCCAAGGATGGCAAGTCCTTCCTTTGGTCCTCCAAAAAATGAAGTGACTCTAGCTCTGCCTTGCTGTGAGTAGACTTCTGGAAAACCTCCACGTCTTCTGTGAAGATGAAGAAGTCATCCTCTTCCTCTACCGCAGAAGTTGCATTTGAAGCCTCACTCTCAGTCACAAGCCCAAGATCAGTGGCAGCCTGAAGCATCAGTTCTTGGATTCTTTTTTTTTTACCTGCCAGGTGTGGAGGGAGCCAGCGCATCTTAAAGTACGGATGGGTCACACTCGCCAGGATCGCTTCGTTTACTTCTGGTCGAAGATCTAGAAAGGCACCAAATCTCCGATGGAAACCATCCACTATGGCATGCAGAAGGTGCGAACAGTAACGGAGGTTGTTGGCATGCAGAGCTTCAAGCTTACCCTCTATTGCAAATAGGGTTGGAATTAATTCTGCGTAATAGCACGGTGACTGGCTCTGCAATCGATCTATTGCCTGCGCAAGGGGTTTCAGGACTTTGGTATACTCTTCAATGTACTCCATCTCTGCATCCTTATACAATGGCAGGTTTAACTGTTTCATGAGATCAGGGAGGGTCTCGTGGATGCTGCAGAGCTGATGAAGGCTGTCATAAAGAGAGTTCCAACGCGTCGCACAAGGTGTAATCAACCTGAATTTCAGTACTGCAGACACCACTTCAGCGCTTTTAGGCCTTCCTGCTGCATTCCACAGTGCAGAACATTTTCCCATTGTGGAGTTGTTAAGACGCGACAAGCTAGAATTTTCTTTCATGGCCTTTTTTGCATCAATTGTCGCAACCAGACTTAAAGTATGGCACGCGCATCGCAAATGAGTAGGTAAAATAATGCCATTCTCATTTTCCTCAGAGTCTGAAGAGTCTATTGCGATAAATGAGAGATCTTCTTCATCGTTTTGACTCTCCTCGTCCACACACACTGCTGAAATATTAAATTCTTTGAACGCTTTCACGAAATTCGACGCATTGTCTGTTACTGTAGCAACAATACGTTCATGGGACAGCCCATATTCGGCGTGGATTTCATCCAGTGTCTCGGCAATTCTATCGTATGTGTGTGGACTAGGGAAATGGCGGCACGCTAGTGCTGTAGACAGGCGGCCAAGTGTATCTGGCTGAATCCAGTGTGCTGTCACACCAAAAAAGCTTGAAACTTTGGTGGACCAAATATCAGCTGTGGTGCATAAGTGCTTAACACCTTTCAAAACTTCCTTCAAATCATCCACTTTTGTTGTAAAGTCATTGTCAATCCTTCTTCCTAGAGTTCTTCTAGAGATAACAGTTGCTTCTGGGTTCAAGCCCTCAACAAGGTCAATGAATTCCGGCTGTTCAACAGTTGAAAGAGGATGCATTCCTTTAACAACATAGGCAGTGATTAAGTCATCTACCTTTTTCTGAGAGATCTGGGCATTTCTGGGAGAACACTCTGTAAACAACTTTGTCTGCTTGAGTGTGGTACCGATGGTCCTTTTCTTTCCGCTGCTGAAACCCTGCTTGTGTTGCTCAAACTCTGGAAGTACCTCAGCATGCAACCTCTTCAGGTGAGTTTTGAAATTTGTAGTGGCTTGAACAGAACCAGATATGATGGTTTTCTTCTTTGTACATAATTTGCACTCAGCCTGAACTTGCCCAGATTCTGTTTGTTTCACAATTTCAAAATAAGTCCCATCTAATATCGCTGATCTCACAGTCCACTGAGCAGTACTAGTACTTGGGGTAGGATTCTCCTCTGGTATTTCCAGGGGCTGGTCAGAGCTGTGAGATAAAAAGAAGACTTCACTATCTATTGCATCTAAACTACAGAAATATTTTTAAATTGAAATATATAATAGTATATAAATAATAAATACATTGAAAATCAGATTTTCATTATTTTATTTTATTATGTATATAGTTTCATTATTTATAATTCAGTATTGGTTTGTTAATAGCACCCACGGGTGGTGTAGGCCTACTTTGTTTGAAGCTGCAACTATTATTTATAATGTTAAAATTCCAAATGCATCACAAATTGAAAACTGCGAACACATTATGCACTGAAAAAGCGTAGCCACTATGCTCAAAGTTCATAATTCCTGAAGCTTAGTAAACAAAATATTCAGAATCTGCATCCATAAATGCTTTATTTCTATAATACCATTATAAATGCTACACAGCTGTAAATGTGTCAAGAATGCAGCATACAAGCTTCCATCAGTTCAACTCCCTTACTTGCTCTCCTCATTGTCTCCCATTCTCCCACTCATTCTCACTAATTTCTCCTCACAGGTCCCTGCAACTCCTAACTGTCCCTCCAATCACGTTCTGAACCTGAATCTGAGGGAGAACAAATTTGTGGCATGTTGTACTGTATGATTGTTGCTTACTTTAGCCTACATATTGTGTAGGCTACATACAGTCAACAGCAGAACATTAGTTAGGTACATTTCTAAGAAAATGTATCATTAAATGGCCAACAGTAGCCTATGAGCCAAAACTAGCCTACTACAAGTGGCGGAGGGGGTTGGTTATCTGTGGTGCTGCAGCAGCACACATATAGACAATGACGTACAAAACTCCTAAGTAGCCTATAGGCTACATGAAACAAACGGAAACCGTCTAACATAACAATAACTTTAAAAACGTGATTATTTGAATGTTCACTGGATCAAATCAAAGAGAGTGAAACTAACACAGCGAGTTAGCAGCTAACATTCAAAAGTGAAATAGCCTAGCCTTCAGGGGCGGCTGGCCCATAGGGGGCGATAGTGCACCGCCCTCCTTAAGCCAAACGAAAAAAAAAAAAAAAAAAAAAAAAGAGAGAAAAGAGTTTATTTTGCCGGTCTAAGTCTTAATAGTATAGTCCAAACAGCAGCCTGAATATCGCTGCGACAATCAGCAGCCTGGATGTCACTGTCCAACCAGTAGCCCCGCCCCCTTGGGGCGATATCAGTCAGATTGAAAATCGCCCCAGGCGCTCTCATAGACTTACATGTTGAGACTCGTTTTTTCAAAAATCGAACGATACAATGCATTTCTATGGGCTCCGGGGGGGCTTGCCCTAACGTGATTTCGTCATACGCAGTTACGCACTGATGCGTGCTCGGACGTACAGCGCGCGCGTCTGGCGGAGACCGCCGATCGATCGGCGGATGATTCGGCGGCGCCGAATCATCATGGCTGGCAACTGCAATTCCATCGTTTCCCTGAGGGAATTACCGTTCAGTCGTCGAAGCAATGCGGATAAATTGGCTGTTAAAGAATTGGGACCACCCAGACCAAATTTAAACATCAAGCAGGTGTCAACAAAAGCGGGGAAAACATACAGCCGCGGATTTTCCCGGAGCTGGTACGAGCGGAAAACATGGCTAGCAGGTTGTGAAGTGGCTAACGCTCTGTTTTGCTACCCCTGTGTGCTAATCCACCCGGATGCCAACACTGACACCGCCTGGACAAAGACGGGTGTCACTGATATGCACCACCTCTCAGAAAAGGTGAAGAAACACGAAGCATCGAAGATGCATATGGACAGCTGCCTAAAACTGTCGGCATTTGGGAGAGTGAACATTGCCACACAGCTGGATGAGAGCTACAGGATAGCCGTGCGCCGTCACAACGATGAGGTGAGCAAGAACCGGCACATCCTAGGCCGCCTTATCGACTGTGTGAAATTCTGTGGCGTGTTTGAGTTAGCTCTGAGAGGCAAGGATGAGAGTGAGGGGTCCAGCAACGCGGGGATTTTTCGTGGACTGGTTGATTTAGTGGCGTCGCTGGACGAGGTGTTTGAGGAGCACTTAAGAACGGCCACAGTCTTTAAGGGCACATCAAAGACGGTGCAGAATGAGCTGCTGGATTGCATGGCATCTGTCATCAGAGAGCGTATCGTGGAGGAGGTGAGAGCAGCAAGATTCATGGCAATCCAAGCAGATGAGACCACAGACGTCTCTACACAGACTCAGTTGGTGCTGGTGCTGAGATATGTAGATGGAAAACACGCTGTGCAAGAACGGTTCTTTGAATTTGTCCCCATCTTGTCAGCAACGGCCAGCTCCATTGCCGATGCAATTTTGGAGAGACTGAATAGCGTTTTCACTGATGATGATAAGTGTAAACTCATTGCGCAAGCCTACGACGGTGCCAGTGTGATGAGAGGAGAGAGAGCTGGTGTGCAGCAAAAGGTACGAGAAGAGTACAAAAATGCCCATTATTTGCATTGCTACGCACACCAGCTGAATTTGATCATGCAGCAGGCCACTTCACACATCTCAGCAGTGAGAGTTTTTTTCTCTGACCTTGGTGGGATTTCCAGTTTTTTTACCCGGTCACCCAAACGCACAGCCCTTCTCGACCAGATTGTTGCACGAAGGCTGCCTAGAGCATCATCCACAAGATGGAACTTCAACAGCAGGATCGTGAGCACTGTCTATGAGAACCTGGGCGACCTCATAGAGTGTTTTGAGACCATCAGGTCAGACAGCACCTTTGACAGCACCACCGTGAGGGAGGCGTCTGGCTTCCTGAGGATGCTGCAGGATGAAGATTTTGTTTTTTTCCTGCAGCAGTTTCATCAAATCATGCCTCATGTTGACATGATGTACCAACAGCTGCAGAAGAGGGACATTGACATGGTGTTCATCAAACGTGCCCTGCAGAACTTCACCAGCAGTATTCAGGCCATCAGGTAAGATAATACAATAGAGTAATTATAATAATAATTATGCACATGTTCATTACTAAATGTCAGCATGCTGTGATGGCAATAATGTATAGGAACTCAAAAGTAATGAGCCAATTTAGTCATCTGCATTTGTGTGCATAAGTAAATTTAGCACATCCAGAAATAGTGATATTTTTTTCAGCCATTTCCAAAAAGTTGTGCAACACAAACAGTTTTTTTTTTTTTTTTAAAGATAGTAATTATTGATAATGACACTGACATACTGTCTCATTCATATTCTAACACTTTTGATCTGTCTCCCAGGGACCAAAGCTCCTCTCAACAGCAGCAGCAAGAAGCCCCAGGTACCACAAGATCAAGGAGAGCCTTGGGAGAACAAGAGAAGCAGAGGCTGTCAAAAGAGGTATCTGCATTCATTACTGACCAATGATGTAGGCATACTCAAGTGTTGGAACCAAGTGATAAAGTCACAACCTCTGTTTTTACAGTTGGATTCAGTAATTACTCACCCATTACTTGTCCATTATATGCACACAAGGATACAGTAATAAGTCTGCATGAATAACAAATACTTTGGAACTGTGAGACAGTAGATACAGTAGATCAGTGGTCCCCAAACTACGGCCCGGCCCGCGTTCAAATTCCAACCGGCCCGCAGCCTCTGTCATCAAATAATCAATAATATGCGGCCCGCCAGCACGTACTTTTTTTTTTCCAGCCTCGATATATCGCCATGTGCATGCCTCTTTGCTTTCCTCGTCTCTGGCCTCCAAACAGGCTGAATGACAAGAGGCTTCACTCTGTGACTCGGTCTCAGCACCTGGGCGCGTTTGTTCCGTAGCGGAATGAAATGAAGGGAGTGAAGCCTCTTGTCATTCATCCAGGATCTCTGTCTGTGTGGGGGGGGAGGCGGGGCCGCTACCACACACACAGTGCTGCATGTGAGTCTGTGAGGAGCAACGCAAGGTAACGTCAGATCTAGCGACTTTTCCGGTGCTGTTACAAACACTTCTGGTTTGGAGACTCGGACGTGAAAGCACGTCATCACTGCTGTTTCCACCGAGCAGCGGTGCTGCCGTGAGCCCCTCGCCCCCGTCCCTACAGCCCCCACCGGCGGTGTCACGGAGCTGTGCCCGCTATGAGACCCGCTCCACGCCGCTGACACCCCCACCACACCCGTCTTAGAGCGACATACACAGCCTCAGTCACTACTCACCTCATCTACTGTGATGACACGGTCAATATCTATTCAAGTGCAGTTTTGTTGAGACTTGATTGTATGGTTATATATTTGAGTGCATCTTTTCTTAACAGAGACAGGGTCTATTCTTGTTTTTGGTTTGATTTTTATTCAAGTGCAATTTTTGATTTTTTTTTTAAATATAATATAAAATATAATAATGTTTCAAATGAACCTAGATATGTTTAAGCTTCCTTTTTTTCCAGACATTTGTGTCATTTTATGTGGTCTTCAAATATGAAAAGAGTGATTTTGGTAAAAAAAAAAAAAAAGGTATTAAATAGTTAATTTGCATTTAATGTTAATGGTTCAAAGGATGTCAGGCTGAAAGGTCGGCCGACTCAGCCCCCACACATTTTTACTTCACCAAATCTGGCCCTCTTTGCAAAAAGTTTGGGGACCCCTGCAGTAGATCATGGCCACATTCATGCCATCACTAGATTTTTTTTTCTTTTTTTTTAACAATTGTGTGTTACTGACTATACATTTTTTTATAATTTTAACAGATCTGTGACACAATCCTTGGCCATGCCAAAGCCAGGTTCTCCTTCACCAGCCACCTTGTGAGTGCCGTGCTGCTAGAGGCAGAGCTGTTTGACCGGCATCGGACAACATTCCCTGAAGAGGCTCTGAATACCACCGTGAGGGCATACCCCATGCTACACAAGGAGAGGCTCAGGACTGAGCTTTCTCTCATCTACGAAAGTCCAGACTTCAGGGGCTGCTGCGGTGCACTGGCTCTGTACCAGGTTCTACAGAGCTACAACCTCCAGGAAACCTTCTCTGAGACTGTGGCGCTGTTGAACATCCTCATAACCACTCCGATGACAACAGCTGAAGCTGAGAGGTGTTTCTCCACCTTAAAGAGGATCAAGACATTCCTGAGAAATACAATGGGACAGGAACGTCTGAATGCATTGGGCATGCTTTCCATGGAAAGAGAGCTGGTCAGGAACATGCCTGATTTCAACGAGAGGGTGATTGATCGCTTTGCTTGCTTGAAAGAGAGGCGAGCTAAATTTCAATACAAGTGATGAGTGAGTGTGTTCTTAAATGGTGAGTTGTGTTATGTTGTACTCTCCAAATGTTGAATTGTAAATAGTTGTATTGATTGCATATTGCCAGCCAAATACAGTTATGTTCATAATAATAGCAGTGTGTTTAAAAAGGTGACCGCTTCATTACATGTATTTTTTTTAACAATGGGACTTTGCGGGGGCTTCTTGGTGGTAGCTTGGCTTCACATAGACGTTGTCTGATTGTTACAGTACTCACAGGCAATCTTAGATCTTCTCTGATCCTCCTGGAGCTGATCATTGGCTGATCCTTTGCCATTTTGGTTATTCTCCGATCCCTTCGAATAGTTGTTTTTCTTTTTCTTCCTCACCTGGTGGTGATGGTTTTGGCTGCCATTTTAAAGCGTTTGATATCATTTTAGCTGAACAGCCTATCATTTTCTGCACTTCTTTATAGGTTTTCCCCTCTTTTATTAATTTCTTAATCAAAGAATGCTCTTCTTCTTAACAGTGTCTTAAACAACCCGTTTTACTCTGTTTTTCAAGGACAAATGCACAGCCAGCATATGCAGCATCAGTTGCCTTGATCCTTGAATAGGGGCCATCTGTTTAACACCTATTTTTTTTCACATAATCAATGACCTCAATAGTTGAACCTGGCACTGCTATTTTTTTGAACACGCCCCTTTCAGTAAATGATTCAGTTTCACAGAATCAGCAGCATGCACGTCATGCCTGTTGGGTCTGTTGGTTTTCTATACCTTTACTAAACCTGTAAACTGTATAGTGGTAAATGGAATATATTCTGGAAAATTTTGATTAATTACAGTTTTGATTATAGTATAATTTGATTTGATTATTGCTATGGCATCCATGATGGCTATAAATTGTAGACTGTGCTAAAAGTGATTTCAAGGGCAAACTATTAGATGACAAACTATCTGTTAATGTGTGTTTTATTGTGGAACCAAATGTATTGTATATTTTATGTCTGGGGTTGCATCTAGTGGTTGAAAACCAAATTAAACAATGAGATGTGACACTGTAAAGCTGGCTATCTGACTTTTATTTATTATTATTTTACCCATTGAATGGGTCATCTTAGCCATCATCACAACTTTTGCCCCCCCTGAGAAATTTGTCAGGAGCCGCCACTGCTAGCCTTACAAAGAACACCAAACATTACACTGAACAGGAACATGCCATAAAAAGAATGATTCATGGTTGAGATTGAGAATAAATGTGTTACTTAAATAAATTAGGTTAATTTGGTTGCGCACCTTGCTTTGAAACAATGTATGACAGGTCCGGACAAAGTAGCCAACGTAGCTACCCAACTCAATCTGCAGCACCGAACGTTTTGTGTTGTGAGTGCAATGTGCATGCCCATAGCAAGTGTGAAACAGCGCCAACATTCCCTAGTGGCCGAGCGTGGCGTCACAGGGGCTTAACTATGCGAAGGTGCCACAGACAGAGACATTCGTTTATAGATAGATAGATGTTATCACAGTGTTTCACAGAAAGTATTTTACAGTATTTTGAAAATACAAAAATACACAACACTGAAGTATTTTGATACAAAATACGAAGGCATTTTCATAATCTCAATAAAATACAAATTACAAAATAGTATTTTGTATTTGAAATACGTATTTCAAATACATGTATTAGAAATACTGCCCATCCCTGGGTACATCTGCACCTGTGAGCCCACGATCAGGTACCACCACCACCTCATTTTAAGCCTCAGTATTAACATCATACTATCAACAAGCAAAAGTGACAAAAATCTCCTCACCCACTCACTGTTTGATGACCTGTCTTTTATCATTGGATAGTACTCCACCAATCGCTTTGCCATGGCATTCACCTCATGTTTAGTTGGGTATCTGGAGTCCTCTGTGGCTCTTGCGATTGAGATCATATTAGTCATAGTGTTCCTTATGAGTCAGCAGTAGAGCTCCTTGGATAAGGTCACTTTGTGCTCAGTCCCCAGCCGTCTCTGCTCAAAGTAGGAGCGTCGCCCCAGCTCAAGCTCACTGTCTGTGAAGACTATGTATTCTGGGTTGGACATAGTCACACATTTAGAAGTACTGGCTTCCTCTTTTGAAAGGTCACTGCCTCCAGTGGGGGGAGATTGCTGAATTTCAGGAGCAGTATCCACCTAAAACACATTTACGCAAACATTTATTGAGTAACTTGTCATAGTATGTGCATACTTGTTAGTTTAATAAACATGCATTATCATTTTTGGGGAGTTAAAAAAACTTGAAAAAGCACTTCTTTTTATTTTATATCCACTGTTGAAACGGACTCAAAGCAGAAATAATTCAAATAAAAAAACCAATTACATATTATGTATATGAACCAGATTCGAACTGTGATATTGGAAAAATGTTGTACTGTTAAACAGTTCTGTGATACTGTGTAAGACAGACCTGACCTTTTCATTCTGATTTACAACAAGCCATATAGCCCGGCGCCTCAAGACATTTTCAGGACCAGGAAAGAGGTCTTTAATGTCCTCTCGGGAAAGCGAGGGGAATAAGTCTTCTCCAATATTAGCAACTGTAATATGGAAAAGTTAAAGTCAGGGCCAAGAAACAGAGGTTATCATTGAATTCCTTCAGATTTTAACATAGCAGGTGAGGATATTTTGCCTCTTGTACAATATGCATTGTTTGGAAATGTTACTAATTCTTGCTACTTCTACTTCAAGAGCAGTAAGTGAATTTGACTAAATGTATTAATGTCTTACAAACGACCAGGTGTTGCTGTATTTTCAGCATTTACAGCCCTTAATATTAAGAAAATGGCCCCAAAGCTTAATAAGACTTAACCTATTTCTAGATGGGAATCAGAATGAAACACCAGCCCGTTTTTTATGTAGTTTGGCGGCTAAACTTTAGCCCATTAGCCGCAAATCCACAACTCGTTAAGCTAGTTTAACTACATTAAATATAACACCAGCACAACATAAAAGTAACCCTTGTAGCCAGGGCCCTTGCACAGGGGGGTAAACCACCACAGCTGTGGGGGGGCCCAAGGCAGAGGGGGGCCCATGGGAAGTTTAGATTTCTTTTTTTTCAAAGTATTTTTTGTTGTTCAACTAAATTTCATGATAAATATCAATCTAAATGCAAGCTTAACGTATTCGTTTTTATAAATTGTATGGTATATTATTCCAAAAAAGTCAAATCTGCTGTCACTACACTATTGTGAACACCCCTTGAGAAAAGCGCAAGATGGTTCAGTCCACCAGACGTCATGATATTAGCTTACACAATGGCCAACATCCATCCTAGCTGCCTGCTAAAACATAATTTGTGAAACACATTCCAGAAACTGCCACAGAAAGTGGTCCTGCAGCTGCAACAAGCCATGTCAGAAGAACAAACAAAAGTATCATGCCGGACTCTGACAAGAACATATCCCAACGATCTTACAGCTGGTTTTGAGAATGAAGTTTTGCGCCTAAAAATAATACATGAAGCCACATTTCCTCACAACCTGTCACCTCTTCAGGTCTTTATGCCATATATAACCTACAGCTACAGAGCATTTTTGGAGAAATCTGCATTGCATTGAGGATTTTCTGCACCTTACCTGTAAGCGTTGCTGGCGGAGAACGTGCTTTCAGCAAGATGAAACTGGTTAAAAACTACTTGAGGTCCACCATGTGCCAAGATAGACTGAACAGTCTTGCTCTTCTCTCCATTGAAAGCACATTGGCAAGAGCATTGGACTTTAAGGAACTCATCAGTGATTTTGCCAGCAAGAAGACCCGTCAGTGGGCATTTTCTGCAGAGTAAACCGGAATATTTGTGCAAAGATTCTGATTCTGAAATCTGTTTTTGCCTTTTTTGTTTCTTTACATGAAAATGACTATTGAGTCATGTTTTGTTTGGTTACCTTTTATGATTATTATTATATTTGAAGATTTGCCACATTCTTGTTCTCTAATAAATATAATGGGTAAATACAGTCTTGTGTGGTTGTGTTTTCTTATACAGTAGCTGAAGTAGACTTGTGAATTATGGTTAAATCATAATGGTTAGATATAGCCATTGTGGTGGGGAGTAAGGCCCTTGGCAGACGGGCGGGTGGGGAGTGTGTGAGTTGAGGGGGTGGGGGGCGGATCGGAACTTTTTGTGTATGGGCCCAGAATTTGGTGCTACGGCCCTGCTTGTAGCATACCTCTTAGTGTGGCAATTGCAACCTCGTCCAGTTTGTCCATTTTATGACTCTGATATCCACAATCGACGTTTGAGAATAATGAATTTAGAGCAGCAGCAGGTGACCTCCGAATTAGCTGTGTGTGTATTTCAAAATTCAAATTGCAACGGACTCCAAGCGGAGAAAATAAACCGCGAGGGAGCGGGGGTGGGCGCTCAGCCTAAATAAGTTTAATTTGCATTTATACAAACTATATTTATCTAAATAAGTTCATATTACTTCATAATTATTAAAATCGAGCCACATCTATGTGATAATTGATAATTGGCAAGTCGTTTCTGCCATTATAAAACACGGAATTATGGTACGTACCTTTATCACGTGATGTATCACAAGGTCATCTTCGGTTCAGAGGCAAAAGCGGTCGGCAGCTAGCTAATATAGGCTAAACACGGGGAAATGATTTGGCGCTGTGTTATATGCTTTGTGTTTGTGGCTCTCACTCTCAAGTCTTTACGGTGTCATATAAATACTGCTCATAGTCGTAGTCCAGATTTTCGCGTTGTTTGTGGAATTGATGGATGCACCAAAGAGTATCGAGTACAACTCACTATGGTATCACATTCGAAGAAACCACCATGAAAAAAAACAAACACCTGGAAAGTGGCAGCAGCAAGTCACGGGGAGAGAGGACAACAGCGACCTCAAGCCGGGAAGCCTCATCAGCGGTGAACAGAAACGTGTGGGCATACAGGCCAGCTGATGCGACGGTGGAAAACAGAGAGCATCAAACGGATGAAGCAGTGGTGGAAAACAGGGTGCAAGATGTAATGACTGTTGTGTCATGTGCTGTTGTAGACTCTTCTGCATCATGTCAGTCAGAGGTAAGTCTGTTCTTTCCTTCAGTACACAACTACAACCAGCTAAGCTTTATCATACATGTTTTTGTTAATGTCTCACCATTCCAAAACAAATCTCAACTGGATTGTCATAAAATGCTGTTTTATGACAGCATATCAGTGTTTGTGGCAACAGCGTGTTTTATTGGATTTTCTTTTTTTCTTTTAAAGGGTGACATCAGGTGTAACACTCTGACCAGACAAGCTACTGCTATTATGTTGACTGCAAGAGAAAAACACCATCTTTCACAGGTTTGTCTACATACAACATTATTACATTTATTTCATCTGTGGCTTTGTTGATTATCTGCATGTCAAGTCCAAGCTTGGAAATTAGGTCAAAGGTGGTAACCTTGAGTGCTCCTGTTGTGAACTGTACTAGGCACAGGCCAACCTCTCACTCACTGAATGTTGAACATCTGGGCTGGTGCCTGCAGTTTAAAACAATGTGTTTAAAATATTGTGTAATATTTATAATGACAATTTTTTAAAAATCAAGTCAATTTGCAGTAACCTTAATTAGTCTCCATTAGCTGCAACATAACTTGTATCTATCTATGAGATTTTATATTTAATAATTCCTTGTATTTTGCTCTGTGCTATTTAGTTAGGATCATTTCATATTTTGAATATACTTTTAATGCCTTATTAATTAGTTGAAAGGCATCATTGTCTTGATGTTACTCTTATTAATATTCTTATTCTTTATAAAAGAGATTGTATGCTAATCATTTTTTTAAATGCACTTTTTGGATTTAATTTGCTCTTCTTTCTTGCCTGTTTTTCAGAGAGGTGTGAATGACGTCTTGGCAGCAATGCAGCAATATCAAGCTCTTTTGGTGACTTATCTGAGGAGTCAGCTACAAACTGTATTCCAGCAACATCAAGGAGGTGAACTTCAAAAGGAAGCGATGGCAGTATTCGACCAGATTGAGGATCCATTTGCCTCTGTTTCGACAACATACAGGCAGGACAATGTGATTAAGGAAAATTTCAATTTTGTGGAGTCAGAGGAGGTTTCTGTTGGGTACACTGCCTGCTTGCAGAAAAAAGGGACAACAAAGGATCCTCTCCACAAAACCCAAATGTTTTCATTACATACCTCTGATTCAAAGTTTAGAACAGTTATTGTCCCATCCAAAAGTTTTAGAAATGATAGATCAGCCGCAAAAATACAGAAGTGGCTATCTGTATGACATCATAGATGGAGAGCTGATGAAATCACACCCTTTATTTTCAGCCCGGCCCTCTGCTTTACAGATAATCATTTACTCCGATGAAATTGAAATCTGCAACCCACTTGGATCTGATGCTTCTAAGAATAAGTTGCTAATGTTTTATTATACATTAGGAAACATTAATCCAAAATATAGATCAAAACTCGCTGCAATCCGTCTACTTGCTATTGCAAAGAAGAGTGAGTTGTCTGATTGTGGAGTGGATGGAATTTTGGGCAGGTTGTATGAGGACTTTGAAATGCTATATGATGGTGTTAATATTCAAACTGCGAATGGTGAACGTGAAATATTTGGAGCGTTATTTTCGATATGTGGAGACACTTTAGCACAACATGAGCTTTGTGGATTTAAAGAGGGTGTTGGTTTCGCCTATAGTAAGTGCCGGCAGTGTGAATGTTCCTTTGAGGACATGCAAATGTATTTTGACGAAGACAACTTTGAGCTAAGGACACTAGAAAGACATGTTCGGCAGTGTAGTGACATTGAGAAGGCAAATACTGAGTATCTTAGAAACAGTTTAAGTACTACATTTGGCATCAAAAGAAGGAGCAAGCTGGTAGAATTTCCGGCCTTTAACTTGATCGAACCAACACCTCAGGATATGATGCATATAATTCTTGAAGGCATTGCTCCATTAGAAATAAAGTGTGTGTTAAAACAGTTAGTTCTTTTAGGTCAACTAGACTTGGATGTCCTCAATACTGCATTAACTGGATTTCCCTACTCTCCACTTGATGTCAGAGACAAACCGAGCCCTATAGCTTACAGCACATTAGCTTCAAGTGATAGTAAATTGAGGCAATCCTCAGGCCAAATGATTGTTCTACTAAAAATATTGCCATTTCTTATTGATACAGCTAAAGATACTGAATACTACAACATAATTCTTGAACTCATAGAAATTGTTAAAATGTTGTTTGCTCCTGTCATGGGTCTACAGACAAGTAGCAGGTTAAAGAGACTAATTGATCAGCATTTAAAACATATGAAAAGTATTTTCCCTGATAACAACATTACCCCAAAACAGCAATATTTGATTCATGCTCCATCACAGATAAAACTCCTGGGACCAATGGTCCGTCACATGTGCATGAGATTTGAATCAAAACATTGTTTTTTCAAACAGTGGGCCTCAAAACTAAATTTTCGAAACGTTTGCAAGTCTTTAATAAGGCATAATCAAATGTATGAATGTTGTCAAAATGTAAGTCATTCTGAACACCCAATTTTTTTTGAACGAATGTGCATTGGGACCAACTTCAGAAATACGCAACATGTCATATTTGAAAGAAAAAACAAGGGCTTTCCTTGGAAATGATGACATAGATAGATAGAATCGGAGGATGAAACCCTCTTTATTTGTCACATGCATGCACACAGCAGAGCACACACAGTGAAATTAGTCCTCTGCATTTAACCCATCCTAGTACTAGGAGCAGTGGGCAGCTATCGTGCAGCGCCCGGGGAGCAATGGGGAGGGGGGATTGGAGGTGTCTGGTGCCTTGCTCAAGGGCACCACAGCAGGGCCTAGGAGGTGAACTGGGACCTCTCCAAGTAGCAGTCCACTTTCCATATTTCAAGTCTGTTCGGGGACTTGAACCGGCGACCCTACGATTCCTAGTCCAAGCCCCTACTGACTGAGCCACTGCTGGACATAAACAATGCAGTGTCTGTTAAATGGATTACTCTAAATGGTATAAGTCCATACTATAAGGATTTAGCGCCTCAGTTGGAGAGAGAACAAGGTACGAATGTGTAGTTTGATTTCATGGTTTATTATTTTCTTTGACACTAGATTGACTGTTTGACGGCTGCTAGCGTCATTACTACATCATTTGATTCAAGGTTTTGAGGCTGTTTGTTTGTTTACATGTATTGTGCACTTTGATTCCTATATGTGTAAATGGGTTGTCATTTGTAAATGTATGTTGCATTGATGTTTGTTGTGTGTTTCACTCAGCTCTTACGGTGTGGATGAATTTGAATAAATTCGTGAAACATCAGTCCAAGAGTCCGACCATCGTCTCTCTGGGGATGCTACAAGGGGAGTTCACTGGAAGAGGTTTATACAGATGTTTTGATGTGTTTTTAAGTCTTGAAACTATAATTACACTGGATTTTCTTGGATTGGGTAGGTTGTTAGCAAAAAAGAGATTATAGAAGAGTGACAATATGACAGAATATAAATTCATCAATGAAATGTCCCACATTCACACACATTACACATTCAAACTACACATCCATAGATCAATATTTTATGTGAATAAAATATTGATTCCCTGCTCACAGAGACCCTTGATTGGTATGGCGTTATTTTTGTGCTTCTATCCTGAGCATGCAATGAAACATTTTGAGCATAGAAAATCCTATTGAGCGCGCAACTGAAGATTTTGAGCACAGAAAAATATATTTTGCAACCACATCATTTATATTTGGAAGAGAAATTGATCTTGCTCCGTGCGCGAGCAGACCGCTGCACGCGCTCTCTCTCCGTCTTTCAACCTCTGCATGTGTGCGCTCGAGTTTGCCTGCACGCTCGCTCAAGTTGGCACAGCGTTATAAATGTGCCACAAAACCAACCAATCGGAGAACTCCAGAAGGTTCATTCTGATTGGCTGTTCCGTCTCCAATCATATCTTCTATCTGAGATACGGAAAGAGGGATTTTCGGTTGCCATCACACTACTGACATCCATGACTTTCACAGGACATGATGACAGAATCTAATGAAAAGAATAGTATGCCACAGCGTTAGGTGTGTTATACACAGTGGCGATTCTAGAGTCTGTTGGGGCCCCAAGCAAAAATTCCCAGGGGGCCCTTCCGACCGGTGTCTTTTACAAATGCTGCTTACGGGCCTTGGCTTGTGCAAATGCTGACACTATGTCCTCCAGATCCACAGAACTTCGCACACTGTGCTCTATTGAAATAAGAGCCAGTCCTGAAAGTCTCTCTTGTGACATGGTTGACCTGAGATAGGTTTTGATTCGTTTTAAAGCTGAGAAACTTCTCTCTCCAGAGGCAACAGTGACTGGAAGAGTTAATAGCAGACGGAAGGCAATGCTGAGATTTCCATAAAGATCCAGAAGCTGTTCCTTGTAAATGTAATCAAGCATCTCTCTTGGGGAGGCAGATACATGATCAGGAAAGGCATAGACAGCAGCCCTGATCTCCAGAACCAAATCCTCAGAATCAATGTCATGTAGTGTGTTTTCCAGTTTCTTGCAGCTGTCTTCAAGTTTGCCACCCTGAATATTTTTTGACATATTTTCTTTGGAGAAGATAAAACCATAAAGGGCATAAACATCCTCCATTTTTGAAAATCTTTCATCCAAACGAGTGAGGGCTGTGTCCACTAGGGGCAGAAAAAACTCTGTTAAAGTGCTCATCTGGAGTGGACTGCGTTTCTTCTCTGCCCTCACACAGGAACTGCCTGGTTGTTTTCCGCTTTCTTTTTTCAGGAAACCTCATATCAATCTCTAGGTTTTCTGCTATCTCTGTAGCATCAGTCTGAGAGGCAGCAAGTCCATTTCCCCTGAAATTCTCCAGATACACTCTCACTGTGCTTGTTTCTCTCTTTCTCTTTTTCATATTGTATCAGATCAACCACGTCAGCAAGAGAGAATGTTGTTATGTTGTACTAGATTACAGTGCACATTACAAAACTCCATGTCAGGAGTTCATCCTTAATGCTGGTTGCTGTGGACAATGTCTCTGAGTCCTTCTTCAGCACTGAAAGTTTTTGGAGAGCAGACAAAGCTTGTATGATCTCCGGCAGGTGGTAACGCACCACTTTCACACTGTCAATCCTGGCCTCCCATCTGGTCACTGACAAAGATTTTACTGTTAACTGTTTGACATGTTCCTGTAAAACTGCCCAGCGTTGCACAGAGGAGCTAAAAAGATTATACAGTCTCTGGAGAACACCAAAAAAGGAGATGGAGACTACTGAAGATTTTGCAGCATCTGCTACAACCAGATTAAGAGTGTGACTACTGCATGGGACACACAGTGCCTTCTCATTCATTTGCAATATTCTTGCTTGAACCCCTTGTTTATGTCCCATCATGTTGCTCCCATTATCGTAGGATTGTCCAGGGCAATCTGCAATGCTCATGCTGAACTGGTCCAGCTTCTCCAGGAATGTGTCACACAGACCTTTGCCAGGGGTGTCTTGAACATCAACACATCCTACGAAATGTTCAGAGATAGATGCGCCAACTGATGGCTCGCAGTTCACCACTCTCAAGACAACAGAAAGCTGCTCGGTGTGGCTAATGTCAGGAGTACAGTCCATTATGACAGAAAAGTACTTTGCTTTTTTCACCTTTTTGACTATCTCATGAATTACTTTGTCTCCAATTAGTCCTATGATTTCATTTTGGATTTGACTGCTGAGGTAGTGCACCTTTGTTTCCTTGTTTTGGATCCTCCTCAAATGTTCATTCATGATTGGATCAAATTGTGCCATTAATTCCACCTGTGACAAGAAATGACCATTATGTGGGTCATATAGCACATTTGTATGCCCTCTCAAAGCGAGGTTCCTTTCAGCTAGGTGGCATATTATGGCAATCACTCTGCGTATGACACCTCTCCAGTGCTGCATCTCAAGATGCATCAAATCCTTGTTGATCTGATCAATGGCTGTTTTAGTTTTGAGCCTCATCTGGAGTTCATGCCAAGTTGTCATACAGGTAATGTGTGTTTTGGAATATTCATGTTCCTTTAGATGTCCAGCCAGATTCCTCCAATTTCTGAAACCTCTTTTTGTAAGTGCATTGTCCTGTTTACCAAAAACTTTGCACGCAAAACAGAAGACAGAGTCTGTGCTAACTGAATAAAGAAGCCATGTTCGCTGTATCTTTTCCCCATTTCTCATTACCATTTCGTAGTTTTCCTTTGTGAATCTACGTGGATTTTTCTCAGAATTCTGTGGGAAAACCACATCTTTGATCTGCTTAGGCCTATTTGTGACTAATGCACACACTTCAGTATGGCTTAGAACACTTGACCATTCTGCAGGGTCTTCTGATGTGGTCAAAGCTGTTGTAGAAGCAGGTGACGTGTCATGATGAGGGGTAGGAGTTGCAGTCCTGCTGGAGGTGGACGTTGCCGGAACTGATATGACAAAAAAAACAAGGTATACATTGTCATAAAGAATCTTTACAGGGCATGGTATATGTTATCAACTAAAGTAAAATGTATTGATTTATTAAACTCACAGTCATCTGTATCAAAACCTGGGATGGGCACTCGATGTGCCTCTGGTGTCTCTTCCTGCTCATGACAACCACCAGGCGGAGTGTCCACTATCCCACTGGAGGTAGATGTTGCTGGAACTGATGTGACAAAAAACTAAATTGTGTAGTTCTATATTGTCATAAATCATCTTTACAATTAACAATTAAACAGTTACAGTCAACAGTTAACAATTAAAGTGGAACACTGGACTTACGGTTTTCATCGTCAGCATTTGGTAGGGGCACTTTATCTGTTTTTTTTGTGGTCATAAATTTAAGTAAAGATCCTGAGGAGAGATATGAAAGAGATTTGTAATTGTTCTCCTTGGGCATAGCTTTCATTATTCATTGCTATCATAGCATTCATAGTAGCTAGCTTAACACTAGCTGTTAGTCTGTCTCCCTGTTAGTTCAACAATAAATAACACTAGTCAGTAGTTCAATAACAGGAGTCATTTACTGTTGATGTTCTGCTTAGATCATTATCTGCTCCACTTACCACTGTCTTTCTTTCTTTTTTCTTCATCATCATTTTTTTTCTTCTTCTTCTCACATCCAGATGGATAGCTCCTCTTCATTTTCCTCCAGCTTAGTTTCCAATTTAATGAACGATGGCATCACACGGATTAACGTGAAGTGGGATAACTGACCTAGAGACGTCACCCATTCACTTCCGTTCATTTTCGAAACCGGGCGGGAAGTTGGGTTTCTGACTCGGCAAAGCCAATGTCAATCAACCTTCCATCCAATCGGAATATGTGTACGAAAAGACCCTTTATTTACGTTACGTTGCCTAGCAACGCTGCACATGTGCAGTTGGAGAGTAGCATGTTTAAGTTTGCGGCCAAATAGTAATTAACGTAGTTTGTTACTATACAAGTTAAGCGCCTGTAACATCAGTGTTAAATGCGTATGTGCCGGTTGGTGTGCGTACCTTATGACAGCTAACAACCCGTAGCATAATGCTAGTTTCATGTTGAATTGTTGGAATTTAACTTTTTAAATGTTATTATTGAATCATATTTCAGAAATACCTTGTTAGTTATCTGTATTATAAGGCTGTAGGATTAACATCATATTTATTCTTATCTTGAGACATCAGCTGTTGTGTGACTAAGGAAAGTTCGACTCATCCTTCTCTAGCGATCCCAGCTGGCACAACATCAGACAATGTCGAACAGCAACACCAAAATGTCACAGCAAGGCCACATGTAAGACGTTTTTTATTTAGGTGTATACTGTGTCTTATGAACCTTTATGAAATTCTGTTTGTATGTTTGTCTGTACATTATTAGCTTGTGAACTAGCTATCTTGGTAGGTTGCTCAGGCTATCTAATTTAAAGTTATGTGAAAAAAGATGTAGTATAAAGTTAATGCCTGAAAAAGGTTCAATATAAAATATAATTGATCAACTACAAATACAAACCCAAAGTACAATCATATCTGAGAATGTTAATGTTATTTTGTCACACCCTGCTGTATATGACTAACAATGAGTCCCTCTTCTTAACTAATCTGAGCTCTTATCTGTCCCACAGGACGTATTGAGACAGCAGTTAATGGAAAGACTTCTCACCAAACTGCAATCAGCCTTAAACCAGCAACCACTAAATGTGGATTTTTTTGAGTTCCTGACTCGCCATGAGCTGATTATGTTTGAATCATTCCATGATCAGATAGGAGGTGTATCAGAGATTACAGAAGCAATACGAAACTTACATCATGTTGTCCAGTTGGAAATTAACGCAAGCTCTATGCCCATTGTAGAACAGGAAACCAAAGTTGGTCCAGGTTCTGGTCACCCCAAAATTGTGATAGAGAGAGAAAAACTAACACATTTGCTGAATACACATCTGCCAGTCACCTGCATTGCAAAATGCCTCTGTGTTTCAAGAAGAACGATTTACAGGAGAATGCAATACTTTGGCTTGTCTATAAGAGGATCATACAGCACAATGACTGTAGCCTAGCAAGCTAAACCCCTACAGCAAAAAGCTGTACCGGGGTCTAGTCTAGCTCGAAGGCAGTGTGGGCGGGATCAACGGTTGTCTGTCAAGTTGCCTCTGCACTCAACGCCACGCAATAGGATGGCGAACAACCAATCAGAGCTATGAAGAAGGATTACGTAGTCCGCGCGACGGGAAGTACATGGTGGAGTGTAGTCACTAGTAAACCGAACTTTGTGAAACATGGAACTGAGTGATTGTTGCAGTTTTTGCAAAAAAAACTTGAGAATATCTGGCGTGCTTTCAAATTCGGTACTTATCTTCGACAGACAGAAAGAAGACAAAACGACACTAGACTATCGTGTAACATAAGAGTAGTTTGTGGTAGCTTTGATTGAAGGCTGCCCCCCAACATCATTCAGTTCATATTACTCGAAAACTAGAAGACTTTACTTCTTAAGCATATTTACCATTTGTATGTGAGGTGAACTTCATCCACCACAAGCCCCAACAGGTTGTCTTGGTAGACTTTGCTGGCTAGCAAGTCTCGCCATTCCCTGTTAAGCCAGGACTCCGGACTCCCGAACACCAACTGGCACCGGCCGCTTCGGATCTCCTCCGGGTCGCTTTTGCCAAGTTGTGCTGCTTTTAGTCCGAGTTTTTCGGCCTCTTGTAGCTGGTCATCCATAAGTGCCAAAAGGGGTGACACGACAACCACCAGCGGGTTGTCGAGGTCCATGTGTCGCCCCACCAGCGGAGCAAGCTGGTAAATCAAACTTTTACCGTATCCAGTGGGCAAAACTCCGAAAACGTCCCTTTTCTCCAGAAAACACTTCAGTGCCGGTATCTGCTCGTCTCGCAAAGTAAATTGAATATTCAAATGTTCAAGAGTCGCTGCCAAAGCCAAATCGAAAGACGCTAGGAATTCGCTAGGATTAGCCATTGGGATCAGCCAGTTTACCTCTCTCTAAAACTACACACTGAAACGTCGCACCTCTGTCGTCACTAGGTAGCCCGGCCCCCGATCTCGCTCCTCACGATTTGATTGGTCCGAACCACCGTGGCCCGAGCAGCCTTGCTAACTGACGAGGGTTGACTAGACCGCCCCAGCAGCAAATTCAATTTGCGGTCGCTAGGGGCGTCTAGATTTCTAGGCTACAATGACTGACTTCAGGTATTAAAAGTCAGATGTCAAATGCTGGTTATTGAATGGTTCAAGGCCATTTGGTTTCAATGGGGCTCCGTGTACAGTGGTGGAGAATGATGGCCTCTATGCATCGGGTTGATGCTGCTGGGATCTTTTCAAGGATCACAGAGCTAGGGTGTGTTGTGCGAAGAAGTTATTCCGTGCGAGGCCCTCTCTCCCTGGTCCACATTGACACAAATCATAAACTGATAAGGTAGAGTAAAATAGCGTGTTTATGCAATTACCTGCACATTGAATATTGGGAGTATATAATAAGAACCACCTTAATTATAAAGTAATCTTTTTCCCTTTTGAACAGGTACAATATTGTGGTCTTTGGTGGAGTGGTACTCGAGGAAGGTAATTAACGTGTTCTTGTTTATTATTGTTAAAGAAATGCAGCTCAAAGTACTAGGCCTCTTGTGACCAGCAGTTATACTTCTGAAATAAAACTTATTTGCATATTTATAAATTATATACATCTTAAAACATGTCTGGGTGGAATCGTCAATGTTATTTGGTTAATGTAGATTTTTATTGTATAATTAGAGCTTAAAATGCATATTGTATGAAGATCTCAACGTCCACACAGCGACATAGCTGACCTATGCATGAAATCATAATCCGCTGCCCAAGACATGTAGTTATCGTTAGTTTGATCAGAAAGTGTATATTTTGTAAAATATATGTAAACTATACCAAGTTTAGACCTTTTTGAATATGAATATATACAGTGGGGAGAACAAGTATTTGATACACTGCCGATTTTGCAGGTTTTCCCACTTACAAATCATGTAGAAGTCTGTCATTTTTATCATAGGTACACTTCAACTGTGAGAGACGGAATGTAAAACAAAAATCCAGAAAATCACATTGTATGATTTTTAAGTAATTAATCTGAATTTTAGTGCATGACATAAGTATTTGATACATCAGAAAAACAGAACTTAATATTTGGTACAGAAACCTTTGTTTAGAATTACAGAGAGCAGACGTTTCCTGTAGTTCTTGACCAGGTTTGCACACACTGCAGCAGGGATTTTGGCCCACTCTTCCATACAGATCTTCTCCAGATCCTTCAGGTTTCGGGGCTGTCGCTGGGCAATAAGGACTTTCAGCTCCCTCCAAAGATTTTCTATTGGGTTCAGGTCTGGAGACTGGCTAGGCCACTCCAGGACCTTGAGATTACGGAGCCACTCCTTAGTTGCCCTGGCTGTGTGTTTCGGGTCGTTGTCATGCTGGGAGACCCAGCCACGAGCCATCTTCAATGCTCTTACTGAGGGAAGGAGGTTGTTGGCCAAGATCTTGCGATACATGGCCCCATCCATCCTCCCCTCAATACGGTGCAGTCGTCCTGTCCCCTTTGCAGAAAAGCATCCCCAAAGAATGATGTTTCCACCTCCATGCTTCACGGTTGGGATGGTGTTCTTGGGGTTGTACTCATCCTTGTTCTTCCTCCAAACACGGCGAGTGGAGTTTAGACCAAAAAGCTCTATTTTTGTCTCATCAGACCACATGACCTTCTCCCATTCCTCCTCTGGATCATCCAGATGGTCATTGACAAACTTCTGACGGGCCAGGACATGCGCTGGCTTGAGCAGGGGGACCTTGCGTGCGCTGCAGGATTTTAATCCATGACGGCGTAGTGTGTTACTAATGGTTTTCTTTGAGACTGTGGTCCGAGCTCTCTTCAGGTCATTGACCAGGTCCTGCCGTGTAGTTCTGGGCTGATCCCTCACCTTCCTCATGATCATTGATGCCCCACGAGGTGAGATATTGCATAGAGCCCCAGACCGAGGGAGATTGACCGTCATCTTGAACTTCTTCCATTTTCTAATAATTGCGCCAACAGTTGATGCCTTCTCACCAAGCTGCTTGCCTATTGTCCTGTAGCCCATCCCAGCCGTGTGCAGGTCTACAATTTTATCCCTGATGTCCTTACACAGCTCTCTGGTCTTGGCCATTGTGGAGAGGTTGGAGTCTGTTTGATTGAGTGTGGACAGGTCTCTTTTATACAGGTAACAAGTTCAAACAGGTGCAGTTAATACAAGTAATGAGTGGAGAACAGGAGGGCTTCTTAAAGAAACACTAACTGGTCTGTGAGAGCCGGAATTCTTACTGGTTGGTAGGTGATCAAATACTTATGTCATGCAATAAAATGCAAATTAATTATTTAAAAATCATACAATGTGATTTTCTGGATTTTTGTTTTACATTCCGTCACTCACAGTTGAAGTGTACCTATGATAAAAATGACAGACTTCTACATGATTTGGGGGAAAACCTGCAAAATCGGCACTGTATCAAATACTTGTTCTCCCCACTGTATATATATCTAGATATATATGTATATCTAGATATATATATCTATATATACAAATATACCTATATATATATGTATATATATATACAGTGGTGGGCCATCAGGGCCAGCAAGGCCTTCTCTGCTGGCCTAAACATCATCAGAATATAAATTAAATTTTGATATATTTTTTCCACAAATACGTATTAAATTATTCCCCATAGTCTATTCTCTTCATTTTATAGCGTTCGTCTTGGCTGCGCTGCTTCCAGCCTCAGAACGAGATTTGGAGGGCTGGCCTTTATGTTAGAGCTTTTATCCAATCATATTTCAGCCATAATGTGTTGCTAGGGTCAAAGAAATCTGCCCTTAGGCCTTCAGAATCAACAGTGCGGGCGGCTGTAGCTTAAAGTGAACGCAAACAAAACTGTGGCGTTAACCAATCAGATTTCGAGGTGGCGACAACGGGCCAGCTAGCAGGCGTACGCTAACGTTAGCACGTGCACATCTTCTGATTGGATACGCACTATTGAGAGGCAGAGCTAGGCAGTAGGCCGAGCCATACAGTCTATGGGCAAAGCTAGCAAACAGAACTAGAACTTGAGCGAGCTAATTTGTGTAGATTTCTACAAGCTATTTTTTTCAACCCACAATGGCTGAAGGAGGAGAAGAGATCAATTTGGTCGAAGATATAATTACAACGCCATTTTCAAAACAAACTTTTCAAGTAAAGCTACACATCTTGAAAAGGGAACGACCAACTCCAACGCTAGCGAGCCTAGCACAGCAGGGAAACTACGAGCAGTACCCCTGGCTCACACCCTCCGAGAGGCACTGCAAATTGTACTGCCGGGAATGCCTGGTATTTGCAACTGATCGATTTGGTGTTTGGAGCCACACTAAATTTGCAAACTTGAGTTGTCTAACCAAGGCAGCAACGAGACACCAAAGCACAGCTGGGCACTTGGAAGCACTGGTGCTTTTGAAAACCTTTGGGGACACCCGAGTGGATCTACAGCTCAACGAACAAGTGCACAGGGAAACGGAGCTCCACAACGAAAGGGTGAACAAAAATAGGGAAATATTGAAAGACTGATTGATTGTGTCCTGTTTTTGGGTAAACAGGAACTTTCATTTAGGGGACACGATGAAAGCGCCGAGTCCAGAAACAGAGGAAACTACGTGGAGCTTCTTTCTTTTCTTGCTGAGAACAACACAGATTTGCATTACCACCTGTACACAAACAACATGTTTACTGGGACGTCAGGCAAAATACAAAACGACCTGATTTATGCTATTGCTGAAGTGATGGGAGAAGAGATCAAAATGAAGATTAAAAAAGCACCCTTTGTCGCTGTTATGGTGGACGAGACGTCAGATGTGGGTAATGTAGCACAGCTGGCCCTTGTTCTGCGTTATGTGACAGACACAGGTGTCAAGGAGCGGTTTGTCAGATAATCTGATTAATTAAGTTAACTGTAAATGCTGATGTATTGATTATAAATGCTTCAGAAATATTAATATAACTCTGTTGTACTTGACTATGTTAAGGTGATGCAACGCACGGTTATACTGCGTTTCTGTCTAAATGTATAGTTTCTAGAGCCATGGCGTCATAATGATGGTATTAAGAGGTGGAATAATTCAGGTAGGACTGTGTAGGACATCACTGAAGGCCTAGGTGTGAAATGCACGGCCCGCCACTGTATATATATATATACAGTGGGGCAAAAAAGTATTTAGTCAGCCACCAATTGTGCAAGTTTTCCCATTTAAAAAGATGAGAGAGGCCTGTAATTTTTATCATAGGTATACCTCAACTATGAGAGACAAAATGAGGAAAATAAATCCAGGAAATCACATTGTAGGATTTTTAAAGAATTTATTTTCAAATGATTGTGGAAAATAAGTATTTGGTCAATAACAAAAGTTCATCTCAATACTTTGTTATATACCCTTTGTTGGCAAAGACAGAGGTCAAATGTTTTCTGTAAGTCTTCACAAGGTTTTCACACACTGTTGCTGGTATTTTGGCCCATTCCTCCATGCAGATCTCCTCTAAAGCAGTGATGTTTTGGGGCTGTCGCTGGGCAACACAGACTTTCAACTCCCTCCAAAGATTTTCTATGGGGTTGAGATCTTGAGACTGGCTAGGCCACTCCAGGACCTTGAAATGCTTCTTACGAAGCCACTCCTTCGTTGCCCTGGCGGTGTGTTTGGGATCATTGTCATGCTGAAAGACCCAGCCACGCTTCATCTTCAGTGCCCTTGCTGATGGAAGGAGGTTTTCACTCAAAATCTCACGATACATGGCCCCATTCATTCTTTCCTTTACACGGATCAGTCGTCCTGGTCCCTTTGCAGAAAAACAGCCCCAAAGCATGATGTTTCCACCCCCATGCTTCACAGTAGGTATGGTGTTCTTTGGATGCAACTCTGCATTCTTTCTCCTCCAAACACGACGAGTTGAGTTTTTACCAAAAAGTTCTATTTTGGTTTCATCTGACCATATGACATTCTCCCAATCCTCTTCTGGATCATCCAAATGCCCTCTAGCAAACTTCAGACGGGCCTGGACATGTACTGGCTTAAGCAGGGGGACACGTCTGGAACTGCAGGATTGAAGTCCCTGGCGGCGTAGTGTGTTACTGATGGTAGCCTCTGTTACTTTGGTCCCAGCTCTCTGCAGGTCATTCACTAGGTCCCCCCGTGTGGTTCTGGGATTTTTGCTCACCGTTCTTGTGATCATTTTGACCCCACGGGGTGAGATCTTGCGTGGAGCCCCAGATCGAGGGAGATTAGCAGTGGTCTTGTATGTCTTCCATTTTCTAATAATTGCTCCCACAGTTGATTTCTTCACACCAAGCTGCTTACCTATTGCAGATTCAGTTTTCCCGGCCTGGTGCAGGTCTACAATTTTGTCTCTGGTCTCCTTTGACAGCTCTTTGGTCTTGGCCATAGTGGAGTTTGGAGTATGACTGTTTGAGGTTGTGGACAGGTGTCTTTTATACTGATAACGAGTTCAAAAAGGTGCCATTAATACAGGTAACGAGTGGAGGACAGAGGAGCCTCTTAAAGAAGAAGTTACAGGTCTGTGAGAGCCAGAAATCTTGCTTGTTTGTAGGTGACCAAATACTTATTTTACTGAGGAATTTACCAATTAATTCATTAAAAATCCTACAATGTGATTTCCTGGATTTATTTTCCTCATTTTGTCTCTCATAGTTGAGGTATACAACTACAGGCCTCTCTCATCTTTTTAAATGGGAGAACTTGCACAATTGGTGGCTGACTAAATACTTTTTTGCCCCACTGTATATATAGGAAGTAGCACCACGCTCTCAAAAAGGCAGGAGGTGGGCCACCTTGTGCAATGCTTACTGACATTATTTCACCAATAGTTCTGTGTGCAAGGTAGAGAAAGTCTCTGTAAGAAAACTCCTTACATACATGACAATGGATACAAAAACAGTATGTTACCAACCTGAAGTTGTCATTATCAAGGTCTGTCAAAGAGTACTTAGGGTTTTTACCCTGGCTCCCAGCTCCTTCAAAGAATCGGTTTTCAATATCTGAAACCATATCTTACAGAAAAAAGCAAATAAGCAAAGATCCATTGGTTTGGTTTAATATCACAACAAAACAGTTAAATGAACTTACCACACAGTTTAAATGATGTTGTGATGTCGACTTGGTGTTCAAGCGCAATACATCTTCCGTACTTAAAGAAGAGGACAGAGAAAGTATAAGATTATCCCAAATTCCCAAACACAATTTGTATACATTATTGCCATATAACTGTCCTATTATTATGCTGAACCATGTTGGGTAAAGAAAGGGGCTATCAAATGGCGTGATTAGAAATTAGTGCACCATGTGCTATGTTTTGAATAGCCTGTTAAAATAATTTGAGAGAGGCCCCGGCCGTGGCGCAACTGGCTGGGGCACCTGCACCGTATGTCGGCGACCCGGGTTCGATTCCCGACCCGCGGTCCTTTCCAGATCCCACCTCGACTCTCCCACTTTCCTGTCACTCTCCACTGTCCTCTCCGGTTAAATGCAAAAAGTCCCCAAAAAATTATAATAATGTGAGCGCTAGCTTTTGGGGGAGACACAAAAGCATGTGGATTGTGTGATGGAGCTCATCATTTATTCTGTATTTGATATGAACTCATGCAAAGGTCATCTTAATAAAAGGTACCTCTTCGGTTTGCATACTGGAGGTTGAGCAGATGTAGTTGGGCTATTGTTATCTGCGGCAGGAGTCCCTGTACATCAAAGCTGCACAAACAATATGCAGTTTAACAAACAAAACACTTCATATGTAAGCCTACAGACATTCTACAGGTGGTACATCTATAACATATAATGTTTATGATACAAAGAGCAGAATAAGGCTGATCACCTCTCTCCACATAGACTAGCATGGACTGTGATTTCATCCTCCGGGAATTCTTTGGTGCAAATTGGACACACCACCTACAGTTTGAAATAAATAAGCTCCATGATACAAACTGGCTGAAACACTAGTGCAAAGGGAACTAAGGTGATTGTGGAGTTTAGTTGTGTGTCTTTCATATATATTCAATATGAAAACTGCACTTCCAAATTGACACCAAAACAAACAAACAACCCAGGTGTAGGCTGTAAAACATGTGCAAAAGCTATATCATAGCTTTTTTGAACAAAAAAAAATCACTTTAGGTTGCTTGATCAAAAACAATGTTCAGTTAAACTATCAACTGATAACTAACCTCAACTGATACAACATGCAAATAAAGATGTGTTTGTTGTGCACAAAAAAGGTATTTTTTAAACTGCTTGAATGGGCTCGAGCCGTTATAAATGATAATAAATACAATTGTGAATCCCAAACCAAAGACTTAACAGGCTTTGCAACAACAAATCGGGCTCTCTGTTACAGTAGGCCATGGACTAAGGAAGATAGTTCTGCACACTTTCTACACGCTAGCTTAGCTATGGTGGGATATCTATCATTGCTAACGGGCTCCCCGAAAAGTATACTAAGACTTCATTCCTCACTGGTCTGATGAGATTGTAATTGATTCTCTTCTAGCAGTGAAGGAGCGAGTGTCAGGGATGTACAAAGTGGGACCCACGGATGCTGACACAGTTTTGAAGCACAAAAAGAGTCTTCACTTGAGTTTTGGTGCAAAATATAATAATGCTGTGTTTCCAAAAACACTGGATGATCAGATCCAGAAAATACATACAATAAAATATCTGCACTGAAACTTACCTATCAATAACTAGAAAAAAAACCTACTACCTGCTCTTACCTTACTATAACTATGACTGTGGACTATGAGTATAACTGGACGATGAAGCAATATGCTTCAACCTGCTTATGACAGTAAACAAATAAACAACTTATTTATCTGCATTAAATCAAACAAGTTACAACAAGCTCTGGATAACACACAAGACAATCTGGCAATGAGACGGTGAATGGCTTGGTCTATACGGACATCACCAGGTGCAGACAATAATGACGTGACAACCACCAAGGCAGGAAACAGACAAAGGGAGGAAGTGCACGACAACCACATGAGGAAGGCAGACTATTAAAATAAAACCGTAGAGCTGTAGGTTCAGAGGTCGCAGCTGGCAGTGGCAGTGAATTGGAAAGCCTGCACTGGGGCTGATTGAGCTATCTGGATGGACTTCAATAACCCCTTGAGAATTGGAGATACCGCAGAGACTGTTGTATATGTCTTCCCACTTATGAACAGTGGCACATTCACAAGTCTTAAGGGGTGTGGAAAGCTCTTTCAGCAGGCTCCACTGGTCTGGTTTCAAATTCAGATACCGTTTGCCCTTCTGTGTTACAGAGGAGTCAGGCTGTTGCAGGCCGTCTTTGCTCCAGCAGTCTGCTGGTGCTTACGTCCTGGATGAGCCTGTGCTCAGGAGTGCCCATTGGTTCCTGTTTCTCTCTGAGCTTGTTCGAGGTTAGTTTTTTTTTAAATGTTTCACAAGACATCTTGTAGCCCCTATAGCTTTTTTAATGCTTGGGTGCAGAATTGTTAAAAGGTATGGCCAGTGCAGCCCACATTTCGGTTATGAAGTCATAACTGAAGCAAATCTGGATCAGCTCGTTTGTACCCCATTTTTAGAGAT
This sequence comes from Eleginops maclovinus, assembly GCF_036324505.1. NCBI lineage: Eukaryota > Metazoa > Chordata > Actinopteri > Perciformes > Eleginopidae > Eleginops > Eleginops maclovinus. The sequence goes on from NC_086358.1 coordinate 21,192,399, forward strand.
GTGGGCAGTGTTGGGCAAGCTGCTTCCAAAATGTAATACAGTACATATTACTTGTTACTGTCCTTTTAAAGTAATAAGTTACATTACATTATTACTGTCTCTGAACTGTGATGCGTTACACTACTTTTGCGTTACTTTGAGTTACTTTCACCAAAATAACTGGGATTTGGTTGACAAGCTTTCTAAAAGCCAGCGATTCCACAGAGGACAGAGGCTGCAGATCTTCAACACTCCGCCACGAGTCTCTGAACTTCTCAGGGTTCAAGCAGCAGACCCAGAGAAAGTTACCTTCTGTTGCTTTGGCCTGCGCGCAGTCCTCTCTTTCTCTTTTCTTTTTCTCCGAGCCTGCAGCTCTGCATTGTGAGCCTGCAGCTCTGCATTGTGAGCCTGCAGCTCTCCATTGTGAGCCTGCAGCTCTCCATTGTGTTCCTGCAGCTCTGCATTGTGAGCCTGCAGCTCTCCATTGTGAGCCTGCAGCTCTGCATTGTGAGCCTGCAGCTCTCCATTGTGAGCCTGCAGCTCTCCATTGTGAGCCTGCAGCTCTCCATTGTGAGCCTGCAGCTCTCCATTGTGAGCCTGCAGCTCTCCATTGTGAGCCTGCAGCTCTGCATTGTGAGCCTGCAGCTCTCCATTGTGAGCCTGCAGCTCTCCATTGTGAGCCTGCAGCTCTGCATTGTGAGCCTGCAGCTCTCCATTGGGAGCCTGCAGCTCTCCATTGGGAGCCTGCAGCTCTGCATTGTGAGCCTGCAGCTCTGCATTGTGATCTGTTTGTGCAGCCCTCTTAACCAATAGTAAACAGGCTTACTGAGTTACTATTCTACCGGCACAATTGTTCCTCTGGTGTCGGAATGTCTCGCGGTGTTTATGAATTCATGGAAACTAAACACCACATCATTTGGCGTCAAAATGGGTTGTAAATGCGTTACTGGGAATTGTAACGGGTATTATATTTCATAAGTAATGCGTTATATTACTGCGTGACTGCAAAAAGTAATACATTACTGTAACTCTGTTACTTTTGTAACGGGTTAAACCCAACACTGATTATAAGGTATTGTTCTCCAGAAATATCAAACATTTCCTGAATGAACAAGATTCAGCTTTTTCTTTCCTTCATGCCTTTTAAACATGTTTCTAAGTTCCCTCCCTAGCCGTTTGTTACCCAGTTTTACAAATAAATGAAAGATATTTCCAGAGTGAAGGAACTAAGTGTGTATTTAGGCAGAAAGCAGAAAGATGAAATCCTAAGCTTTGACAATAGTTCTGGTTTTCATGTACAAAAGCAAAAGTCAAATTAACATCTCTGTTCTACAAATTAATTTATAAATCAGAGAGAGGCATTTAGGTATGTAATCGTCCGTGAAAGCAGCGACTCCCTGAAAGTCAACAACACGAAGCTTAAATTAGACTAATACAATTTATGGGCCTTTCTCTGCCTCCTCACTGTCTCCATGCCCACACACTTAAACCCAAAGACTGATCCATTCCAAGAGGGACAATGAGACACACACTTTGTTTTAATTAAAGGAACACTTCACCGATTTCTAAACCTATTATCATGCATTATTCATGAGGATCGTGTTTCACTAACCAATTCTGTTGAAAACCAGTTTACCTCAGCAATACACTGACTGGGGATCAGCAGAAGGGGCATCTGAAAACAAAAACAAGTCCAAGACGATATAGGCCACAATCTGTCATTTAAACATATAGCCTTTCCCAAATGACCCCAATACACTAAAACGTCTGCCATCCAGACAAAGTACCATATGGAAACAATAACAAAATACCTCCAAACACCTCCATCCATCATATCAGCTCCAATCCCCCAGCATGCCACACGGATCCAGAGGATGAGAAACTGCTAGAGAAGAGAAGTTGGGAAATCAGGAACTAAATAGTGACATGTCAGAGCAAGTGGAATTTTCCTCAATGAACATCCACATGGTAATGTCCAAAATAAAACAGCATCCACATCAACATGCACTTGGTTTGGCAGAGAAGTGAGGATGTAGTCAGCAGCTCCGGACCAGAGTACATATCACACCGTAGATCTCAAAGTGTGTGACAGACCTGCAGCTGGACGAAGCGGAAAGTTCTGTTTTAGCATAATACCAGCACAAAGGCCAGAGGAGGACACCAAGAGGTTTCTCTTAACTTGAGTTCACTCAAATATCCAAACTCACAGCCAGTGAAGGGAGAAATACTCAGATCGTACACTCAACAGAAGTCCTGCTTTCAAAATGTTACTTAAATTAAAGTGCAAAAGTATAAGCAGGGCAAAATACTAATAAAATACAAATACAAATCTAGAAGTACTCATTATCAGGAGTGGCCATTTTCAGAATTATATATACATACAATGTAAAGCACAAGTATCTCAAAATAAAATTTTACTACAGTACCTGAGTAAATGTACTTAGTTACTTTCCACAACTGTGCACAACACACAGGACTCCAAGCTACAGCAAAGCTCACACCAACCAACGAGGCATGAGCTGCCTTTATTACCTCAGCCGGCAGGTAAACCAGCCTACTAGTGCTGCAGATAATTGGATATTATCAGGGCAATTTTTCACAAGTGGTTACAAGTACTGAAATTGGCACATATAGTCCATTTCCATATCCAAACCATTTTTCAAGCTGGCCGCCACTAATTGCTTGGAAATGTAATCTTTTTCTTATAAAATCACTTTCACATGTCTCTATTGTATTGTCTGGATTTAAGAAAACATTCAATGTATTACTAAAGCTTAATAACAGTCAAAAGTCGATGTTGAGAACGTTCAAGAAGTGACACCACCCATATATTTTTAGTTTAATGTGTCTAAGTTATTAAAATACCAAATTCATTCTAAGGGCCTTTTCATAGTCTACGCAAGCTACAAGGACGCGAACGCATCAAGCTACGCAAGGTGAGTTTGACGCGTACTTCTGTAGCAAAATGTGTTGTCCAGATTTCTGTAACGCGACGCAAGCGCGACTGCCATTTCACGCGTTTCCGATAGGGGCGCTAATGAGAATTACTGTACTGTACTAAATCGCTATTAACAGAAGAAGTACTACCATGGCTCACACCGAGGAGCGTCTCTGTGAATTAGTTTGTGTGCACCAGCATATTTATGACACTGCGAGCGCTTCACATTCAGACAGAAACTTAGTTGAAAATGCATGGTGAGGAATAGCGCTGGACCTACATATCGATGTTGATACCATCAAAAAAAAGTGGAAGCAGATGAGGGACCGCTTCGTGCGAGCCCAGAAAAAATAGAAGCAGGCGTGGGGCAGCTGAGTTTCGGCTACCCCGCAATACTTTCTCGTCTCGGTTGGCTTGCCGACTACATCAAGCTGCCGGCGATTCAGCAGAAGCAAAATGAGGCACTCCTCTTCTGTAGCTATTTTCCTTTTTTCTATCAGACAGACAAGTCACCGGAGACTCTGCTACTCCCTGTTGGATGAGCGGTGTATCGCGTCTGACAAGGCACAGCGCTGCAACTGACGCGCGTTCTGTATGTACTAAAAATACGCGCGTGAACCTTGCGTTTACAACTGCGTCCGCATAGTTTGCGTAGACTATGAAAGGGCCCTAACTGTGTTGTGCGATACGCAGACTGATCACTAGAGGGGCATGACGCTTGGTTGGAAACTAAAACTCTATAAAGGCACGTGCTGCAGAATGAACAAGGAAGTCGAGCGCAACACTAAGAAAACGTCTCCTGCTTCTTCCTGTTCTGATACAGATTGGGTATAAAGTCATTCAAATGTCACAATTGTAGCCCAGTATAAGGAATAACAATGTTATGAATATAATGTGATGAAGTGCATTGTTTAGGATCAGGTTTTATTTTCCGTATGTAAATTGAAAACTGCAATGTCATGCTAGCCACCAGCGGTTAGCGTCTAGTAGTCAATCACATGCTAATGTTGAGATAACAGTCTAATGAAAATGCTAATTAGATACATTTGTGCTTATTGTGTTATGTTAGTGTTTATGCATATAGTATATGTCACATTTGTTTTAAATATGTTAGAAAAGGCGCACACAATAGTTTTGACTAGGCAATGGAGTTAGCTAGGAATAATATGAGTTCTTAATTCAATGTTGACTCACTATAAATGTGTGGGTTTTTTCTGAACACTTTCACACAGGGTGCGATTTGTAGTGGGGGATGGTGAGGATTTCCCCCCCTCTGGTTTTCCTATCCCTACCTCTGCTAAATTATTTTTATCTCCGGTGGGGACAAGGATTTCCCCCCCTTGATAGCGATGAATGCAACTTAACTGCTAGACTACTTAAACTCTTGAAATCTAACGATCTTCAGTGTCAGAGTAGGCTATTCAGCAGCCTTCTGGCAGACTGCGCATATTTCGGAACGTCATCGAAAACAAAAACATTGTAACATTTTAGTGCGGGAACTTTGCAGGAAAAACAGCGCTGATGCAAACATGAAACGCGTTCAGAGCAGCATATCGTCCTACTTTACGGGACCAAATAATAAAACAACGAAATTAACACCTGAGAGTGATAGCGCAAGAAATTCGCTGGAGGTTGGCGTTCATGTAGGCCTGCAGGACGATTCCCAGCCACTTGATGAAAGAAACGCCGATGTTGCTAGCGACTCTGAAACGCATGTGGTAGGAGGATGCATTGAGCCGGGGCGCTTTGCTAAATGGAGAGAGGGTCGTGAGTGGCTAGCTGTCAGCACAGACGGGTCAGTCAAGTGCCAAGCTTGTTCCGACGTCAGGGATTTAGGCCCACACTCACAGGAAAGGCTTCATATAGACTCTGCCTTCATTAAAGGCATAAAAGCCAAAACGGCAAAAAAATTAAATGACAAAATCAGCAAGCACGGAAAATGTCAAAGCCATATCAAATGTATTGAAATTGTACAAAAAAGACAAGACGCCGCAATTGAAAAGGCAAATGAGAACAGTGCAGCTCTGTGGCGAAAGCATCATGAGCATAGTTTAAAAACCACAGAGTACTGCATTCGCACAGCTTACATGATCTGCTACACTGACCTGTCATTCAAAATGCAGCCTCACCTGGTTGAACTGCAACAACTCAACGATGTTAACCTCGGTAACATGCTGCATTCTGACAAGGCATGTCGGAATATGCTGATGTTTATTGCAGAGAAAATGACAGTGCGTCTGGTGGACTTCCTTAAAAGCTCACCCGACAAGTTCAGCATTCTCATTGATGAGAGCACAACAGTTTCAAATAAAACATGTCTGATCATTTACATTAGAATTCCATTTGAAGGGGAGTGTTGCAATTTCTTCTTCCAACTTGCTGAGTTGCAGTCGTGCACTGGATCGGCGATCCGTGACACTGTGCTTCAGTGCCTTGAGAAGCAGGGTATCTCAAAAGACATGTTGCGCTCCCGACTAATTGGGTTCGCGACGGATGGGGCCGCCGCTATGTTGGGCCGATACAAGGGGGTCGCCACACTCCTACGTGAGGAGATTAACCCCAACCTGATTGTCATTCACTGCATGAATCACAAACTAGAACTTGCCGTCCATGACACTGTCAAACAAATTACAGATGCAAGTCATTTCCAGATGTTCACTGACTCCCTGTACGCCTTCTTCTCTCAAAGTCCAAAGAACATGCGAGAGCTAGAGCTTGTCGCTTCCAATTTGGAGATGCAAGCTCGCAGGATAGGAAGGGTGTTTGACGTGCGCTGGCTATCCTCGTCTTGCACATCTGTGACGGCTCTTTGGCAAAGCTATCCAGCCCTGGTCAAACTCTTCGCATCACTGGCCGAAGACACATCACGATCAACCAAAGACAGGGCCAAATGTAAGGGAATGCATGCTAAGATGACTCAGTGGCTTTTCGTGGTGGAGATGGCATTCGTAAAAGACGCGCTCGAAACGATGCAGGCCCTGTCCCTCTTTCTTCAGAGACGAGATGCCACAGCAATCACCGCTACTGCTGAGGTGGGCGTTGCCGTGCGGACACTGAGGGCTATGAGGAATGCCGATGGAGTGAACATACGATGTCTGAAGGAGGAATTGGGCAGTAAGCAAACATTTAAGGGGGTTAATGTGTCTCAGCCGAGTGACGGAGAACAGCGGAAGGCAGAGACCTTTCGTGAGCGTTTTTTCATCTCCTTGGCCGATAACATCCAGAGCAGGCTCGATGACAACGGCATTTTTTCTGCGCCGGCTGCGCTGAACCCCTCAAATTGGCCCTCCGATGAAGATGAACGGTTGCTTTATGGGGATGACAAACTTCTGACCATTCATAAAAGCCTTGCTATAGCAGACACAAATATGCCCACACTCCTCAAAGAATTTCATGAACTGAAATGCAATGGTGTCACTGGGGAGACTTTGAAAAAAGTGCTCATCGCTGTCTCCACGCTCCCTGTGTCAACGGCTGAGTGCGAGCGTGGCTTTAGTGCGATGAACCACATCCTCACGGAAGAACGAAACAGAATGCACGTCTCCACTGTGAATGGCCTACTGTTCATTGGTGTCAATGGTCCAGAGGTGGCATCCTTTCCTGCGCACACATTTGCAGAATTGTGGATAAAAGAGGGCCGAAATGCTGCAGACAATGCCCCGACAGGAAAACCGAAAAAGCCACCACAAATTCGTCACCAGAGCCGACTGTTTACCTAGTCTAGTTTTCCAGACCTGTCCCTGAATTGTTGACAGCACGTTTTGCTATTTTAGTGAATTATTTAGTGAACAGGTGTATATATATAGCCTACCTTTTGCGTTTTTTTCTCCCTATGCAAGTTAAAAGTCCAATGTTCTTGTCTATGAATAAAAAATAAAAAACATCCCCCCCTCTGTTTTTTTGACAAATCGCACCCTGCTTTCACATATTGGGAAATACTGTTGCCTGATGCTGGAATAAGCGGGGGTTTTAGTGCTTTTGTTTTGGAGCGACTTGTGGAGCTCAACACAAAACTAATGTTTTCTGCCTCTTTGTGTTCTAACAGAGAGCGGGGGAGTCTGCTGACGGACCAGGCTCCACTAGGCCTGAGACCAGCAACAATCACACAGGAGTTAATTTCCACTGACAACAAGATGGCAAATTCAGTTCCAGTTTCATCTCAATGGCAAACTGACTGGAAGAAATGTTGTTTAAATTAAAAAGACATCAAAGAAGATCTCAAATCTACACCTATACATTATACTCATGAATATGATGGCTAGATGATTGCAACTCCTCTGTTTTACGCCCTGAAGGACCTAACCATTGTTGTGGACTTTGCAAGACTGGATGAGGGTGGTGGAATCGAGGAAACATTGAGAAGGAACAAGGCCAAGTACCACCAGAGCTGTCACCATCAGTTCAATAACACCAAACTCGATAGGGCGAGAAAGAGAAGAGTTGATGCACAGAGTACAGAGACAGCAGAAGACCAAACTAAGCTGAGAAGAACCAGCCATGAAGGTCAAGAGTCTGTTCCTCTGTGAAAAAATAGCTCCAGTATCTGAATCAGACAATTCCCGACAATGTCACTTAACAAAAGGCTGAATAAGTGTGCCAAAAATCTTTGTGATGGAAAACGTATTTCAAAGCTAAGTGCTGGAGATGCCATTGCACGGGAATAGAAATACCATGTTGCACGCTCTGCAGACCTGTACAGCAGAGAGAGAACCTACAGCAGAACAATTCAAAGACAGCAACAGGAACAGACACCAGGACAGAACGTCTTCCCACTAGCATTTTCTGAACTAATAATTTACTTAGCAGAGACAAAAGTGCCCTTTCTGACAAAACCTCGGCCCTAAACTCAATCAAAAACACATTTGAAAACATTCAACATGTCATTCCAATGTGATGTAATCAAATCCTTACTGTGTGTATGTGTGTGTGTGTGTGTGTGTGTGTGTGTGTGTGTGTGTGTGTGTGTGTGTGTGTGTGTGTGTGTGTGTGTGTGTGTGTGTGTGTGTGTGTGTGTGTGTGTGTGTGTGATGTGGGTGATAACTGGTGTCACAAAACGTTTTGCAAGAGAGATAAAGCAAACTGTTCTTTTTCAGCCAGCAAAGTGCAGCAATATAAAGTCAACAGCTATCTATTCATATGGAAATGATATGTTGCTGAGTTTTTCTCTATGAGTGCTACTGTTGACGAACAAGAAAGCAATTGACAGCACAGACTGTGCAGTGACGGATTATAGGGTTAGATTGACAAAGATATCTGCCAGCAAGATATTTCATGCAATTTTGATGGAGCTTGTTCCTGAATGGGAGTCGATGAGCAGTGAAAACTAGGCTGAAGTATAACAGCTTTGTTAAACAGGTATTAGGTAATGGAAAGGATAAATCCTTTGGGACATTTTTCAAACACACATCCAGTTGCATTATAAAAAATGTTATACTTGGAGAAATGATTTACTGTCGGTGTTTAACTGAGAACAGGAGATGAATTCCTCAGAACAGCAAATCACAGGAAGACAACACATACAACAGTTAAAATATAGATTATATTAAAAGCAAAACTCCCTTTGAGATCCCCTATTATACTCTTTTTCAACAATATATTACAGGTCTCAGATATATACAGAACCTGTCTCTGATTGGCAGTAACACCAGATTGTAGCATCCCATAAATCCCTCTGTTTCAGCCCTGTTCCTAAAGTGCTGATTCTGGGTCTGTAGCTTTAAATGCTAATGAGCTGCTGGCCACGCCCCTCTGAGAAGTGATTGGTTTAAAAAAAAACATAATGGTGCTCTAGGAGGAGATTCAGGTTATAAGGTGGGCGGGGGTTACCTTGGTTGGTTATTGGCTAATGGTTGCACAACCCAAAAAAACCATTGTGAGACAACAAAGTAGCCAAATCTGATCAGCTGATTTTCAGACCATTTTCGGTTTTCAAACAGATAGAGCAGGGGGGAAAAAGAGAGAATCTTTGGTCCTGAACTTTCTGAATATCTGCACACAATACATATTTATCTATAAAACACATGGAAAAGTGGATTTTGCATAATAGGTGACCATGAAAGCTCAAATGGGGGCCAGCTCCAGAGACGTCCCTGAAACACACCAACATGTAGATGCTAAAATGGAAATTAATGCCCTGAAACTCTTCATTTCAATGAGCTTCTTGTAAGCACATCAGATGAAGCTGAAGAAGAAATGATCCCACTCAGCTATGCATAGATAACTGTGAATAATTAATATTCATGGAAAACGGGAGTGTTATTAAAAAGTTGTTTGGAGGCTGATTCCCATGATTTATTGTAAGCGGTGTAAAAGCAGTTTCTTTTTTTCCATCACAGTACCCAATCTAATGAGTAATTGCATTGCATGTTTGGGTTGATGTATTCTAAATGTCTGCACTCATTAGAATTTCCCATTAGAAAGTGTGATGTGTGATGCTCAGGCTGCTACTCACGAGCGAGAAGATCTTACCCAGCCCCGCCAGGAACCCCACCTCTTCAATAATGCATACAGAAAAGACTTTACGCTTTGAAATCCTACTGAGATATGTTGATTTTACTCTTCTCTTTTTATTAAATGCATTTCCAGGAAAGACTCCGCTGTCAGTTAACCATCGTCTTCTCTGTAAAACACTCAATTAGGCTCCCACCTTTTTAACATTTAATCCCAATCAGCCAGGAGAGAGGAGGTGGGATTTGGCAGAACTGTTTAAACTCTTTCTTTTCAAAGGCTTTTATAAAACTTTTTTTTAGCTATCCAAACTATGATGCAATTTATTACACTTATCATAGAAACACTCAAGGACTCATTGCAAAAAAACTGAATAACTAACTATTATTGAATTATTTAACAGTCTGTAAGTGTTGAATGAATGACATGACTTTTTTGGCCTGAAACACCAAAAAGTCGAACACAGTAAGCCCCATGGGCATTAAATCAAGTATAGTGGTTCAGAACCTGGCCTTCTCTTTAGCTTCTATCCAAATCCTCACCAATGGTGCCCAGCAGTCAGACCAGCAAGGCCTTCTCTGCTGGCCTAAACCCTATCAGAATCAATTAATAACCCTTTCATATATTTTTTTCACTAACACGCATTCAATTATTTCCAATAATCTATTCTCTTAAGCTATACGCTTGTTGCTCTCAGCTGCGCTGCGTCCAGTAATGGTTGCTAATGTTGGAGCTTTTATCCAATCATATTTCAGTCAGAGTATGTTGCTTTGTCAAAGGAATCTTCACTGAAGCCTTCAGAATCAATAGTGCGGGTGCTTGAAGCTTAAAACAAGTGGCAATGAAACTACAACGACGACGGGGCCTTCTATTAGGCGCACGATGATGTTGGCATTTCCACGTCCTTTGATTGGATTGTAAACACTAGCATGTGTAGCGGTAGCTACTGGTAGTCACTATGGGAGCGAGCTGTGGCACACCGCATCTGTAGCGGCCTTAGCAACCTGCTCAAAGTGAAATATTTGCGTTCAGATTTTAAAGCTGTTTTCTCAACCCACAATGACTGACAGCCCAGGATAAATAGATGTTGTGAAGCTAGCAAGCGTATCACAGCCAGGGAAAGGGTTTGTCTGTCACTTCCAGTTCATTAACTACAGCGGTGCCTCGGCTCAGCCTTCGAGGAGCACTGCTAACTGTATTGCTGGGAATGCATGATTTTCACCACCGATCGACTTGGTGTTTGGAGCCGTAGAGGGTTTGCAAACTTGAGTTGTCTAACCAAGGTAGCGGGGAGACACCAAAGCACTGCTGGACAAGCAACGGTGCTTTTGAAAAATGTTGGGAAAGCCTGAGTGGATCTACAGTTTAACGAACAAGTGCATACGGACACAGAGCTCCACAATGTTTTCTACCAGAAATATGACTCGACAGACTGGACTTTCCGCATTTGTCTCCATGGCAATAGAGCAGGACTTATTATTGGACCTAAAAACTCAGATAATCTGTACAACAGTAACTGCACTCTTCTTGAGGAAAGAAAGGGGGATTGATTCTGTGTGCACATAATCAAACGTATTGGTGAGTAAAGGCTATAATGACTTATATTTACATTTTTTAATATCTTCTTGTCCTTTTTAAAGAACACCCTTTCATACTGCTTATCTGTATAATATGAAAGGTTTCTATAGTTGTGACCTCATGATAATGAGGTGGATTTATTCAGGTGGGACACTTCAGAAAGTCTAGGGGTTAAATGCATGGCCTGCTACTGGTGCCCAGTGAGTGACAGTGGGAAGCATCTACTCTGCTTTCCACTTCAGTTTCTTGTTTATCCGAGTGTTCCTCAGGACCACATTTATCTTCCTCTGCTCGTTACCATCTAGGAAATGTTATGTTCACCTTTACCCTACACTGACTGTACATGTTTAAACGATGAGGAGAATGTATTCTACATTTCCATACTCCTAAACATCACTTTGCCTGCACTCATGAAATGATATGAATAAACAATATTACCGCAGCCCACACAACCATTCATTAACATGGCTCAGAGCATACTGCCTTCAGTGCTACCTCAAATATGCATATCAACTATTTATGCAGCGACTGCACACAACTTGGGCTAGAGTATTTATTATGTATGAGGATAGTGCTGTTGCTCCTACAAAATGGTAGGAGAAAAATTACCTGCTGGAATAATCACACAGAAAAACATGCCTGTAACGAAAACCCAGGAAGAACAAAGCTATTATAACAGTAACATGCAGATGGGGGGGGTGGACAGGGCTGTTTATATGGACAATATGGTATGATATGTGTGTCCACGCTGTCACCTGCTGAAAGTTATTTCCAATTCCAAATGCTGAGTGATGATGTATTGGATGTTAAATTAATCACAAGACAGGTCTTATTTGCATACATCGCTTTAATGACAGATGTGAGGACCTGGAATCCCATTTAAATTATTCTGCATATATGCTGCCATCAGAGGCATGTATTTGAATCCGGAGACAGATGACACTCCGTATCTGTTCGAACAATGAAACAAATGGTGGTAGCAAATATGTCAAATCAGGGAGAGATGAGGAGTTTTGTTTTGAAAGAACATTATGAGCTGAGTCATGTTGATTTTCAAAAAGAAACAGATCACTTTCGAGTGTCAACATCCAGGTCACGTGCTCACATTAAGTCAAGACTTCCCCTTAACACAAATCAGCGGCAGTAAGTGAGCTGGTAGCTGGAGAAGTGCCAGTTCTCCTCCTGAGCCACTGCCCGGGTGCCCTTGAGCAAGGCACCGAACCCTGAAACTGCTCCTTGGCACCAGGTACCTCGCAGCCTCCCTGCTCTGCCACCTCTCCTTCATGTGTGGTTGTGTTTGTGCATGTATATCCTCCCTGTGTGTAATGTGTGTGTAAACATAACAGAGTGGGGAAAGAAATACCCCTGTAAGGGATGAATAAAGTATCTTCTTCTTCTGACGTCAAAGACACGGGGTGGCAGCAGAGAGAGAGAGCTGGAGATATAGTGTGGATTTTTATATCTATTTTCATTTTTAATACATTTGCAAACATTTCCAAAAAGGTTTTTTCACTTTGTCATTATGGGATATTGTGTGTAGAATGTTGAATTTTTAAGATTTTATCCATTTTGGAATAAGGCTGTAACATAACAAAATGTGGAAAAGGTGAAGGCGTATGAATACTTTCAGGATGCATTGTATGCACTTGGATCCAGTTTAACAGGTCAAGCTCCAGAGGATTCAAGCTCAGAATAAATAGAGAATCCTTCGGGACTCTCCTTTGATGGTTATTTGCTGTATATTTGACATTTTATCCATGAAGTTGCACTGTTATAAAAACATAACAAATATAGAGGAAAGTGCTTGTTTTATTGTGTTAATTTCTCTTTTTGTCTTTCACCACAAGATGCCATGCAATACACATTATGTATGTTTAGCATATTCATCAATGTTGATATTGTCAATCCTCACAAAATGATGACTTGCCGAATCTTTGTTTGAAGTATTTCCATTAAGCGTTTAAATGCACAATTTGAAAGTCTTTGAAACCACATCTGTTGGTGGCGGTTCATTAAGGGTAGTTCAGTTCGGCTCTTGCTTATCGTCCTGGTAGGGAATAATTGACTTGCAGCAAAGCACAAATAAATAACAACAGAAACACTTAACAAAACAACAATGAAAAAATGTCTTGAAAAGGATTGACTGTAAAGCAGGAAAAGACGTTAGATATAGTTATTTAATTTCTCGTACATGTAGAGAGACCGTGGTTCTGTTTGGTAACTTTTGCATGAGTCCGAGCTCAACGCCACTTTGCCTATTTACTCCCTTATTTCCCCCATTTGCACCCCCACTCCCCCACTCTGAGTGAGTGTAACAGTACAGAGCAGCAGGGCCTGAACTGATTCTCTTTTATTGCAGTGAGTTACTGCCAAGTCCCAGAGAGCGGGCTCCTGTATTACCATGTCATCGCTTATTCATGACAGCCTCTAAATAGAGCGCCAGGATCCACACACACACACACACACACACACACACACACACACACACACACACACACACACACACACACACACACACACACACACACACACACACACACACATACACTGTACTGGTACCCCGCAGGGTCAGGTTCATGATACTATAGGTGATCCTTTCTCATTATTTAATACACACACATACATTATGTATTCAATAAATGTAGTGGAGTAAACGTAAGCAAGTTCAAGTTCAAAGTTTTATTGGTCACATGTTTGCAAAAAGAACATTTTACATACAGTGAAATTAAAAAGGGGTCATCATTCTGTCTGTCACTGCAAATTACTGGAATACTTTAAAACAGACATTCCTTAAAGAGGTAATGCTATAAAAAAACGGTCAAATAAGAAAAAGTGTCAATAAATATAGTTTAAAATGTAGAAATTTGTGCAGGTATTGTGCAAAGTACAAAAGTGCAAGTTATAATCCACCGGAGTTGAGCAGTCTGAGTCTAACTGCCTGTTGAAAGAAGCTCCTTCTCAGTCTCTCAGTCCTAGCTTTGAGGCAGCATAGGCGTTTGCCCGACTGCAGCAGGGTGAAGAGGCCAGCATTTGGGTGGGAGGCGATTTTCCTGGCTCTAGCCCTCACCTTCTTGCTGTATGTGTCCTCCAGGGTGGGGAGGGAGGACCTAATGGTTCGCTCTGCCGAGCGCACCACCCTCTGCAGGGCAACCCGGTCTCGTGCGGTGCAGCTTCCATACCAGGCTGTGATGCAGCCTGTGAGGATGTTCTCCAAGGCTGCGGAGTAGAAGGTCTTCAGGGTGGAGGGGGAGACCTTGAACTTCCTCAGCCGCCGGAGGAAGTACAGCCGCTGCCTTGATTTGGAGACCAGGTGCTCTGTATGCAGTGACCATGAGAGGTCCTGAGTGAGGTGCGCCCTTGGTATTTAAAACTGGGGAACCTCTCTACAGGTTCTCTGCTGATGATGAGAGGGGTGAGCCCACTGCAATGCTTCCTCCTGAAATCCACCACCATTTCCTTAGTCTTGATGACATTTAGGGCCAGGTTGTTGTTGTCAGTGATAAGACCCAGCACCAGGGTGTTGTCATCAAATTTAATGATGGAGGTTGAACTGCTGGAGGCTTTACATGTGTATAGATGTTGTAGAGCAGTGGACTCAGAACGCACCCCTGGGGGGTGCCCGTGTTGAGGGTCAGCGGTCCTGAAGTCATACCTCCCCCCACTCTGACCACCTGGGGGCAGTCAGTGAGTCAGTGTGTGTCACTGAGCACCCGGTTGCAAATTTGAGTACTGATTCCCAGTGACCTTATCTTCTGGATCAGGCGGAGAGGAACTATGGTATTGAATGCCGAGCTGTAATCTATAAACAGCATTCTCACTTAGTTCCCTCTTCCCTCATCCAGGTGAGTCAGAGTGGTATGCAAAAGGTTGCTGATGGCATCATCCCTGCTCCTGTTTGCTATGTAAGCAAACTGGAGGGTGTCAAATGACATGGGCAGGGAGGCACTGATGAAGGTTTCAAAGCATGTCATCACTGTTGACGTCAGGGCCACTGGACGGTAGTCATTCAGGTATGATGGCGTACTTTTCTTGGGCACAGGGGCACAGGGACAATGACAGACTGTGTAAAGCAGGATGGAACGACAGCTTGGGCCAGAGATGTGTTAAAAATTGGGGTATACACTGGGGCTAGCTGGTCTGCACAGGATTTTAGGACCCTCCCAGGGATCTGGTCAGGCCCTGCAGCCTTTTTCCCATTCACACCTGAGGTATATCTTGTAGTGATTTTTGTGAAACGGGCAAGACAAGGTTCCTAGAGCCAATTGTGGAAGTCCCCCCGAACAGTCTTTGTGCATACAATTTATAGGAGAAACATGTATGTGCGTGTCCAAAGTGTGTGTGTGCTCACAGGAGGTAATCAATGACAATGTATGCCTCACTAAGTGACATGTGTCCGTTCATATGTTCCCCCTGACGTACTTCAGAGGTTGTTATACAACATCCGACTGCCCATCATATGGCCCCTGAACGACGTCTTCTCTGCACACTCCATGACCTCAGAGAGTAACTAGCTGTATTATGAACCGATTTAACTAACTGTATGTATAAACAGATTTAATACACCACACACCCAAGAAGAAGAAGAAGAAGAAAAGAAGAAGACTTTTTGACTTTTGCAAAAACACTTTATTACATGTTTAACAAATGTACATTTGCCTCAAATAAAGTGCTTTATTGTGCAATAATAATAATATATAATAATCTATTTACCTAGAATAAATAAATAAAAAAGCTAAGCCTTAAAAACTTGTGTAAAGTGCAAGTCCTCGTTAACAACAGAACATACAATGTCTTTATAACACCAACGTTGTTTGAAAACTTCCAAGTCCCCGATGTGTTTATAAAAACGATGCTCTAGCCAGAGTCTGGCACATACTCATAGAACTGGAGTTACATCCAGGTAACTATTTCTATTTCGTATGTGCTCCGCCCTCTAACGGGCTTTGCTATTGGTTAAAACCTGAGGCAAAGGCCGTAAGGATGATATGTACTCCCAGCTTAGCTTGAAGCAACCCTGAATCGAACCCAACCAGGAATAAGAAAAAATCCACAGCAATGCACCGGCGGAGCACCGCCTGCCTAGGGGTCTCGCACCGGAATTGCAACTACGTCAGAAGCTCTGACAGGGCACCAAAAAATGTTCCTCAGTCTGCTCCAGACAAAGTCCCCACAGAATCAGCAGTCATATCCCTGAGGTAGGACTGCGCAAAGTCTAAGTGGAAGAACAAGACGCAGCTAGACAGATGTCCTCCACTGAAACGCCCCTCAGAAGCGTCATTGATGCAGAAAGGCCACTGGTGGAGTGCGCCCTGAGACCAGCAGGAGGAACGCGGCCATTCGCCTCGTAGCATCTGCGGATGGCATCACAAGTCCAGTGAGCGAGTCGCTGTGAAGACACAGGAGCTCCCTGAATCTAACCACCGTGGCAGACAAACAATCGGTCGGACCGTCTGAAAACCGCCTTGTGTCCGACATAGCAACAGAGGGCGCGTACGGGACACAAGGTGTGAAGGCGCTCCTCCTCCCCGTCCGCATGAGGAGGCGGACAGAACGCCCTAAGGTGAATCACGCTAGACCTGAATGAAGAAGTGATAACCTTCGGCCGAGAACGATTCGGCCGAAACACCACCGACCCCTTGTCATCACTAATAGACATACAGGAGTGGTGCACAGACAAGGTGCATAAATCCCCCGCCCTCTTGGCTGACGTGAGGGCCAAAAGAAGCACCGTCTTAAGTGATAAGATGTCAAGCTCCGCCTGAACCAAAGGCTCAAAAAGAGGACCAGTAAGACCGTCCAGCACCGTTTGCAGATCCTATAGAGCAGCGGTTCCCAAACGTTTTTTGCAGCGCACCCCCTTCTACGTCCCAACCGGGTTGACCCCCCAAAAAAACGCAACAAAAAAACCCCGCAATAAAGCTTTGTTTTATCGCCATATAAAGACTCATGTTTAATCATGCACAAATAACCAGAACACGCATGACGATAATAACATCAACAAAGTTTCAATATAATGCAACAAAGAAAAATTGCAACGATCCACAACATTAAAGAGCATGGGCTCAGAAACAGATCAAATAATAAAAACGAGGATCAATCATTTCCTGACTCCCGCTCATTTTCTTCTCTCGGATTCAATCCTATTCTCTCCGTCTCTGTTGCCTCCAAATCTTCACTCTCTCTTGGTCCCTCCCCTCCTTCATGACTAACAACTTTGTCATGAGACGTTCCACTTGACAGTTTCCCTGATTTCAGCCAGTTAATCATTTTTGAAAGAATGAATGAAATGAGTTGGCGCGCATATATCCTAGCCTATAGTGAACAGCGGCTGTCTTCTTCTACGTTTCTATCAAAAACTAATAAATTATAGTTTTTGATTTAAAATAAAAGTGATTACAAAGGAAATGTTTATTGTTCCTGATTTTTATTGTAGCCTATGGATTTGACAACTTCATATTGAGTTATTACGGTTTTATCTGAGTTTTATGTCAGGGTTGGGGAAACTGGGCCCAAGTGCAGTAAATCAAGGGGAAGCAGGTAAGGGTCAAAAACAAATAGCGAGCTTTATTCAAAAGCTGTTGATGAAAACACGAAGCAAGGGGAACACAGGAAATGAAAAACATTTAGCTCTCATGACCAAGGCCAAAAGGGAGGGTGGAGGGGGTCCGGAGGCGGGATTTAGGCAGGCGGCCCGGGGACAAGACAGAGGACGAGGAGGGTGTCTCGGGCGGACGACCCGGGGGAAAGGCAGAGGACGAGAAGGGTATCTCGGGCGGACAACCCGGGGGCAAGGCAGAGCATAACACAGAGCACGGACAGGCCTTGTGGCAAGGGAACTCCGGAGGCCGGAGACATGGGCGGAGGCAAGGGCGTAGACCATGGCGAGGGAACTCTGGAGGACGACCTGGAGGACAGTGGAATAGCTCCGGAGGGCGGCGAGAGAGTTCCGGAGGATGGCCTGGAAGGTGGCGAGACAGCTCCGGAGGGCGGCCTGAAAGGCGACGAAACAGCTCCGGAGGACAGCCTGGAGGACGGGCTGTAGGACGGACTGGAGGACGACGGGCTGGGGGACGGCGGGCTGGAGGTCGGCGGGACAATTCCGGAGGAAAGTAAGGAGGACCTGGAGCCGGAGGCGGCAGGGCCACCGAGGAGACAGGAGCACCAGTCGGAGGGACCCCCGACGGGACAAGAGCTGTTGTCGGCGGGACCCCAGTTGGTACTGGCATCTGCGGGACCCCCGAAGAGGCAGGAGATGGCTTTGGCGGGAACACGGTTGGTACTGGCGTCAGCGGGACCCCCGAAGAGGCGGGTGCAGTGGCCGGCAGCACCACCGACGGGACATGAATTCAACGAGCAAGATGGCGCCGAGGATGGCTGCCGTGTCTCGAGCTCCTCAACAACTCCACATCTTAGTGTTTTTATTGTTTTACTTTGTTGGTTGTTTTTAACTTTTTTGCAACATGCAAACCGCCCAAGCGAGCCCTATCATCCAATATGATAGAGAACAACTTTTACACATCAGGTCGCTGGTGGACAGCAATAATCCACGACGACCTGCAAACAATGGAGAGTCTCCGTGTTTACCTGCTGGAGCTCTACCTGTGGAGCGCAGGAGGAAGAGACGACGAGGTTCCCGGGCCGGGGTCCTGGTCAGGCTGAGGAAACGTGAAAACAGGCCTCCTCTACCGAGTTTACTTCTGGCAAATGTCCAATCCCTGGATAATAAGCTGGACGAACTCCGTAGCAGGGTGGCATTTCAACGGGACATTAAGACCTGTAATGTTTTGGTTTTCACGGAGACTTGGCTCGACCCCACGATACCGGACGCCGCCATTGCTCCACACGGATTCTCCATTCATCGCCAGGACCGGACAATAAACTCAGGGAAGAGCAAGGGAGGAGGTGTCTGCTTCATGATTAACAACAACTGGTGCTCAGATGTGGAGATCATTTCTTCGGACTGTTCTCCCAGCCTAGAGCACATCATGATCGGATGCCGGCCTTTTTATCTGCCGAGGGAGTTCACATCTGTTGTTCTAACAGCAGTGTATGTTCCGCCGCACGCTGACAACAACACAGCGCTGGAGGAGCTGTATGGGATTATCGACAGGACAGAGACTTCTCGGCCAGAGGCCGCATTTATTGTGGCCGGGGATTTTAACAGAGCCAACATGAAGAAAGTCCTGCCGAAATACTATCAGCACGTCAGCTGCCCCACGCGCGGTGGAAATACACTGGACCATGTTTACACTCCTTTCCGGCATGGATATAAAGCCCTCCCCCGCCCCCCCTTCGGCAAGTCAGACCACATATCTCTTCTTCTGCTCCCCGTTTACCGGCAGAGACTGAAGAGGGACCGACCTGTGACAAGGACAGTGCAGCGTTGGTCCGAGCAGTCTGACTCTGCTCTCCGCCACTGCTTTGGCATCACGGAGTGGTGTGTGTTTGAGGAGGACGATATAAACACACACACTGACGCGGTGATTTGCTACATCGGCAAATGCATCGATGACGTCGTGCCGCGGATTACTGTACGGACATTCCCAAATGAGAAGCCCTGGATAAACGGCGAGGTCCGAGCTAAACTTAAAGCACGGGCCATCGCGCACAGCGGCGGTGATTTGGATGAGTACAGGAATTCCAGGTATGCACTCCGGAGAGCTATTAGCAGTGCGAAAAGACAATACAGGGACAAGGTGGAGTCGAACTACAAGGGCTCCAACGCCAGAAATATGTGGTCTGGACTAAAAACAATAACAGACTACAAAAGGACAACGAGCGGTGCTGAGGAAGTGTCTGCATCTCTCCCAGATGAACTGAACACATTTTATGCACGCTTTGAGAAGCCCCCGGCTGTGGAGGCACAAAAGGCCCAGGATCCCTGCTCACTGGTTTTAACCAGTGCAGATGTGTGTAGATCTCTGAAAAGGATCAACACACACAGGGCTCCAGGACCTGATGGCATCCCTGGCCGTGCTCTCAAGGTGTGTGCAGTTCAGCTGGCAGATGTGTTCACAGACATTTTCAATAGGTCACTGCTCCAGTCTGTAGTCCCCACATGTTTTAAAGAGTCCATCATTGTCCCTGTCCCTAAAAAGACAAAACCCATCTGCCTCAATGACTACCGCCCAGTTGCACTCACCTCCATCATCATGAAGTGCTTTGAGCGGTTAGTCAAAACTTTTATCACCTCCTCCCTCCCTGACTCACTGGACCCCCTGCAGTTTGCCTACAGAGCAAACAGGTCCACGGATGATGCCATCTCCCTCACCCTCCACACTGCCCTCTCCCACCTGGACCAGAGGAACACTTATGTGAGAATGCTGTTCATTGACTACAGTTCAGCATTCAACACCATTGTGCCCTCCAAGCTCATCATTAAGCTCAGGGACCTTGGGCTCAACAGCGCCCTCTGTGACTGGATCATGAGCTTCCTGACGGGCAGATCCCAGGCAGTGCGGATGGGGAACATCACATCCTCCACGTTGACCCTCAACACCGGAGCCCCTCAGGGTTGTGTGCTCAGCCCTCTCCTCTACTCCCTGTTCACGCACGACTGCGTGGCCACACACAGCTCCAACACCATCATCAAGTTTGCTGACGACACGACCGTCATCGGCCTGATCACAGACGGCGACGAGACGGCGTACAGAGAGGAGGTCAGAGCCCTGACATCTTGGTGCCAGGACAACAACCTCCATCTCAACGTCAGCAAAACAAAGGAGCTGATTGTGGACTACAGGAAGAGGCAGAGAGAGGCACACACACCCATCACCATCGACGGGACTCCTGTGGAGAGAGTCAGCAGCTTCAGGTTCCTCGGGGTAAACATCAGTGAGGACCTGACATGGACACATCACACCAGGGTCATATCCAAGACGGCTCGACAGCGGCTCTTCTTCCTCCGCAGGCTGCGGAAGTTCAACATGGACTCCAGGATACTCTGCAACTTCTACAGGTGCACCATCGAGAGTATCCTGACTGGCTGCATCACCGCCTGGTATGGCAGTTGCACCGCCCTCAACCGTAAGACTCTACAGAGGGTGGTGAAAACTGCTCAGCACATCACCAGGACGGAGCTGCCATCCATGGAGGACCTCTACACCCAGCGGTGTAGGAAGAAGGCCGGTAGGATATTAAAGGACCCCCATCACCCCAGCAACAATCTGTTCTGTCTGCTGCCGTCTGGCAGACGGTACCGCAGCATCCGGACCAAGACCACCAGACTCAGAGACAGTTTTATACCACAGGCTATAAGACTACTGAACTCCTGAGCTGTGTGAATGTCTACTCACATCTGTTTATAGTACACACATACATATATATTATACACATCTGCCATACATATCTGTTTATAGTACACATATCTATATATTGTACATATCTGCCATACACATCTGTTATACATAATATATGCATTTGTCCATACCTCCTCATTCAACAGTGTAAAGTATTTAAATACTCTCAATGTATTCCACATATGTATATATTTCACATCCTCAAATCTTTATTGTTAATATTGTAAATATTCTTCTCTTTTTGCACTACTTTATTTATCTTTTGCACCATGCATGTTGAGTTGTTGGAGGAGCACGCGACATAAGATTTTCATTGCCAACATATACGCTGTATCTGCTGTGCATATGACAAATAAAACCTTGAAACCTTGAAACCTTGAAATGAATTAGAGTCGGCGGGGCCCCCGACTGGACAGGGACATGGGTTGGTGGGACCACCAACGAAACAGGTGTCGGAGGGACCACCGACTTGACGGGGTGAGGAGTTGGCGGGACCCCCGGTGGAACAGTTGACGGCGGGACCCCCATCGGAACAGGTGATGGCGGGACCCCCAACGGAGTAGGAACAGGCGAGACTGGAGGCGACTCGACAGGCGAGACTGGAGGCGACTCGACAGGCGAGGCTGAAGTCGACTGGACCGGAGAGGCCGGAGTCGACAGGACAGGCCAGGCGAGGTCGGAGTCCACTGGACAGGCCAGGCCGGAGTCGAGGCTGGAGTTGACAGGACAGGCCAGGCCGGAGTCGCCAGGACAGGCCAGGCTGGAGTCGCCAGGACAGGCCGGGCCGGATTCGACAGGACAGGGGAGGCTGGAGTCGGCCGGGCCGCCGACAGGACAGCAGGGGCTGGAGTCGGCCGGGCCGCCAACAGGGCAGGCAGGACTGGAGTCGGCTGGGGCACCGACAGGACAGGAGTGGCTGCAGGAGGCTTGGCTGCAGCTTGAGCCGGAAGCGTCACTGCTTTGACACGAGGTTTAAGGACAGGGTGCAGGCTTTGTGGGGAAGTGACAAATGTCCTTAAATATTCCGGCATTGAGTTCTCGAACCATGGCTTAGCTGCCAATTCCCGGCGTGCACGAAGGAGAACTGCATCCTGAGCCTCTTTAGAACCTGCTCTCCTCCACTCTCCATAAATACATAAAATATTGTAGGAAAACTCCACAGGAGCATCCTCAAAAAGTACTGCTGGGTCCATTTTTGGTTCGGTCGTTCTGTCAGGGTTGGGGAAACAGGACCCAAGTGCAGTAAATCAAGGGGAAGCAGGAAGGGTCAAAAACAAAAAGCGAGCTTTATTCAAAAGCTGTTGATGAAAACACGAAGCAAGGGGAACACAGGACATGAAAAACACTTAGCTTCAGACATGAAGGGCGACAGGAACAGGCAGGTAACATGGACAAGATCAGGGAAGAAATGACAACGACCGAACAACAGACAAAAGGGAAACAGGGACTAAATACACATGGGTAATCACAAGACAAGAGACAGCTGGAAGGGGGAGGAGAAACACAGGGGCAACAGGTGAACACAATGACACAATCAGGCACAGGAGGGAAACGCAGACAGGAAGTGAAGCTTAACATGACACAAGAGGGAAAACATTTCAAAATAAAAAACACAACACAAAGACATGACAGACACGAAACAAGGACCATGACACATGCCTACAAATTGAAGAAGGCTGGGTGGAATGGCATCCTCAATACATCCCTCCTGGAAGGTTCCCCCAAAGGAAAACTTGTGGTCCAGCATGTGTCTCCTCAAGATCTTGGCTGCTTTGGCAAGTGTCATAGCATCACTATAGTCAGAGGCTTGTGACAGGGCAAAGCCTACATCGTTTTGGAAAGCCAGCAGGACATCTCTTCCCTTCTTGTGAGCTTCCAGCTCAGGTATTTCAGCCAACAGTGTGTCCTTCAGTCTGGTGGCGTTAACATCCGGTGTCTCCATACCCAGCTGTTCTAGACGCTGTTTGTACAGGTTTACCATATCTGCAAGTCTG
This sequence comes from Eleginops maclovinus, assembly GCF_036324505.1. Taxonomy (NCBI): domain Eukaryota; kingdom Metazoa; phylum Chordata; class Actinopteri; order Perciformes; family Eleginopidae; genus Eleginops; species Eleginops maclovinus. The sequence continues at coordinate 21,215,633 of NC_086358.1, forward strand.
AATATTGCAGGTCCCTCAGAACTTAATTTGGTCTCCACTATGTAGGTTACTAGCTCTGAAAATGCCTTTGCTGGCTCTGCTCACTCTTTTCAACATTTCTCAGGTAGGCTCTCTCTCTGTTGTAGAGGGATGTCAAACATGCAGCATGATACTTGAGCTCCTGTGCTATGACATCGCCACCACTCGGTACTTTCAGGAGTCTTCCATCATTTAGAGTTTTAGCACAGTCATTGAGTATTTTGTTAAGCTTCATGGTCATGGCATGTCTCAGTTCTGATGCTGGCTCTTTTTGTTCACAAAGGAAGCACTCAGACTCCAGACCCTCACGGCTGGTTCTTCGAAGATTGTTTTGCCCTTCTTCTGATTGAGCACTTTGAGGTCCAAGCCTTCTCTTTCTTGCCCTGTCCAGTTTGGTGTTCTTGAAAAGATATCGGCAGCTCTGGTGGTACTGTGCCATGTTCCTCCTCAGTGTTTCTTCTATTCCACTACTCTCTTCCAGTCTGGTTGGAACCAGAACAATGGGCATCTCATTGAGGGCATGGAACAGGGGGATATTGGTCGCAATCAGGGTGTAGCCATCTTGTTTAGATGCATAACGTTTAGGTGGGGATTTTAGATCCTCATTATCTTTGTCCTCTTGGCAAATACAACATTTGCCCCAGTCAGTTTTCCATTTAGATAATCCTGGAGCTGAACTTGCCATCTTGTTCGGTAATGAATGAATTAATGCAGTAAGGCCGAGGGTTAATCCTTTTACCAACTTTACCACAGTATGACTATACACATTCAGGTATGGGATACAACTAGGTTCAGACATAAATCCTACACATGGGCCGATCGTTCATCCAGTACCATTTAAGTTTCCTGCGATCTGTACACCTTCTGGGTGACTCCATGCAAAGTCATGTAAAGCCCCGTCACCCTTGGCTCGGCTCTCCCGCGCTGGCACACCCTGTCGATTCAGGTGCGGCTATCTAACTACATATAACTAATATCTAACTACTAGCTAACTGTTGTGAAGCTTGAATTAGATGGGGTGCACACCCTATTCCGACATCCCCCTATAACGACATGCCCCTATTCCGACATCCCCCTATTACGACATGCCTCTATTCCGACATCCCCCTATTACGACATGCCTCTATTCCGACATCCCCCGATTACGACATGCCCCTATTCCGACACAATTTGAGTACCGCCATTCCGACGGTCTACCCAGGCGCATCGGGGCATCATCTTTCTTTCATTTTTGTTTGTGTGTCTTTTTAACATATACTTATTCAGTTGATTTTGTATAATATAGCCTCTTGTTGTAATGGATGCACTGACTGGTTAGCACTCGTTGTCTGATTGCCCTGCATCCGATCTGCAAGGGAGTCGCTCAAAGAAATTTAAAGCTATGCAAGCCATCGAGGCTGCTCCCAATTCTGCGGAGCTGTAGACCGGAGCTGATGGGATGACGACGGAGAGACTTGGAGGAGCAGTGGCGGTGGATTCGGGAGGGCTATCAGAAGCGTCTATGAGGGAGGAAGGGGGCCCTGCGTGTCTGACAGTATCAACTACCACTCCGAATGCTTCCCCTTAAGTAGAGCTATGCAGACCCAACGCACCATGTCGGAATAGTGGCACGTTTAAAAATAAATTGAAATGCCGCTACTCTGACAATTAGACGTCGATATCGGAGTAGAGGTATGTCAGAATAGCAGCATGTAACCGAATTACATAGCAATTGGAACACTAAACTATACTACTACCACTACTACTAGTTACAGTAAAGCTTGTTTAGCCGACACTGAACCCCATGCTGAGTTTCACAGCAGGCTGATGTCACCAGTGTGCCCTGGCTGTGCCTTGACATCCACTCTTTTCTGACTCTCTTTCCCCCATCACTGGGGGTGCATCCAATTCAGTTCTCATTCCTAGGATATGTTCCACATCAATCAGCTGTGGGTGCTCTCTTCATGCACAATGTGTTAGAGTCTGAAATGCTTAATCACATACAGAGCCCCTCACCTGGTTTAGCCCGTGAGCCAACATAGTGGATTATTTTTATCTAAGGCCAGATTAAGGCAAAAGTAAGATTTTGATAGGTTAAAGAGTCCCAGATTTGGATTCTACATGGTAAAAAAATGTATATATTGATGTCAGAAACATCCAAATTGGCCAGGTCTGTGCATATTTATTACTGCTTATGGCGGCCATCTTGAATTTCAAGTGGCTCGCGTACTTTTTGAAAAGAGTAATGTCTATGGAGTATCTGTGCCAATGTTGGTGCTTGTATCATCATTTGAACGATTCCTCTTAAAATATGATGTTATCTGCCCCACTAACGAGAGAATATTGATATGTATTGCCAATGATTGTATGGACTTGAAAAACTGAACAAAAAGATATTTAAAGCAGCTGCGTGGTTTGAGGACAACACAGTGAGCTTCAGAGAGCTGCAGCTCCTCACAGCGTTAGCATGTAGCCCTTCACTTTCCCGACACACTCAAATGCATTTAGGACAGAAAACTAATTTCTAGATATCAGATTTTGAGAGGATCAGCTTAGCGTATCCGCATCTCCAGTGTGATATTGAATTTGTCATCTCGGAACTGATAAAAACAAGACGATGTGCTGATACTGTAATTCTGAGTGCTTCTGAAGTGATAGCAAGTTTTCTGGAGGCATTTAGCCCATTTTTCCATTCATAGAGCTGTCAAGTAATTTACTGTCTGCAGTGACTATTTATCCAAATCGCAAGATTTTGAGCTGAAATATGAGACTTTGCCCCGGATTTAGTTTGCAATAACAGCCCTCCCTCCCTCCGTCTGTTTGAAAGTCATGTGGGTTCAGTGATACCTCCATCCCTTTGCAGATTATGATGCATCTGTGTCGGTGGGAGCTGAAATGTCATTTATTAGAGAGGCAGACACTGCATCCAGGACTAACTGGGAATATTATGGAACAAAGCGGTAACATGCTTTAAAACGGTTCATGCTGAGTCTGAGGTGGTTTCCTCTTTAGCTCTGGTTAACTGGGAGCATGTATTTTCTGAAGCGGAGATGAAAGAGGCAGCGGACATGACACACAGAGGAAAATGTTTTATGGGTTCAGTGTGTGCTGTCACTTTTTCCTCAAGCGTCTCTACCTTCAGTCTGTTTTTCTCCTGTGAAAGTACTGTACCCCTGCACTGTTCGGATGTTGATGCGTCTCCTGAAACAATGGTGCTTATCCTTCTAGCTGTCAGAAAGGCCTTTTTACACGCAGGGAGGTGATGGTAGTGAAACGTAGAGTCAGATAGGTTGACATTGCTTCTCTTGTTCCTGTGAAAGGTGACATCTGCAGCTGCTGTTCACAGACAGCCTTCTCTTGGTCCATCACCTGGGGATCTACAGCCTGAGCATTTGTTTTTGCTGGTGTCGATCAATTTAAGAATTAAATAAGTCAAGCTGATGGGGAGATCTGAGGCCACCCTCCACCCACCCACAAAGAAATGACTTTAAGATCTTTTGTTCAAATAAATTGTCAGGTGAAATATATATGTTAATAATTTAGTTTTTGGGAGAAGGGAGGGGATTAAATAAGTGTTAACTTCTTCCCACCCCTTTTCGGATGTGTAATCAGGTATCAATTGTTTTTTATATCATGTGTAAGTTAATCATGTTTTTTGTTTATGAATTTGATACTGGTTAAGTTTGTACAGTATCATAATTCTTTTGTTTCATTTCATTATTATTATTATTATTTATTTTTATTATTGTATTACAGAAATTAATCAAATCAAGTCATTACAGTTCAAATATATGACATAGGTATATGAATATCGGTTCTAATTTTGAATTAAAAGTATAGTTGCGTCTGTTGAATCATTTCTCAAAAGGTAAAGATTTTCCTCTATGGATTTCGGTTGTGCCCAATGCTGGGCGTTTCCTAAGGTATTGGGGCATAGGGTCTGGCTGTAAACAAAATGATTTTTTCAACTTAATATTTTAGGCTCTATTTTAAACAACAAGTCAAATGTTCAGCTCTAGTTTACGTCGCTGTGGGTTTATATCTTTCTCTATTTCTATTTGTGTCGGTTGAACATCAACACACTCAGTGAAGCAAAGAGAAAGATATCTGTGGTGACTATTGCCACTCGTTATCAGAGGGACTGGCTAACTGGGCAAACTAATTGGACGCGTGTAATCTCCATTAGCTTTTTCAATACCATTTATTTCCAAAGTACAACAGCGTGTACGGCTACACGGTCAAAAAACGGTTGCTCTTCCCAGTTCCAATCACCCACACCTGTGCCAGTGAGGCCACCTAAATACCCCGTGCCCCATTGCGCCATCTAGTGCTCACAAACAACAACAAAAACATACAAATGGGCGCAACAATATCTGACCACTGAAGACACTTTGTTTGTGACCTTCAACTAAACACAGATGCCATGGAGTAACACGCATGAGGATATTTATGTAGCAGCGTCTCCTCTCTTCTCTTCAGGGGGATGTTGCAGGTTTAGCCACAAGCAACCATTGTAATGCCAAGATAAACAAACTCAGACTGGGACTGATAAGCAGCAGGACATGTGAGATGATGTCCTCTTCACATCCACGGGTTACTGATGGAAACAGTACATGGAAATAATGTTTGGGGGAAATCCTGTATTGGCCACCCACAGGGCTGATCAACACTGCCTGGTTGTAACCTCTCACTAACCTGCTGTGAGCATGATGTCCTTATTCCCCAAAAATATAGTGTACACCACAGACTGTAATATTTCTCCCTTTGAAGGCTACATCTCCATGTGCAGCAGTAGACAGGTGGCATCAAAACCTGCAGCGAAAATATACTGCATATTTTTACGAGGAAGAGCACATTCCCTCTGTCAGCAAGTTCTGTTCTGAAAGGCAGACTACAGGGCATCCTGCCAGCATTCAGATGTAGAAATCCAAAATGAATTCTGCAGCTCTCTCTTCGTCTCTTATTCATCCCTCCTCAGAGGCTCCGTAATGGTCTTCTCTCACTGCACTTCAGAGGAACTCCAGATATCATTTTTGCAAAGGGTCAAGGTCATCATTATGCCCAGGCAGGATCTTCACAGCATCATGTATTATTCCAACTCAACGTTTATTCCATTTGTTCTTAAAGTTATCTTTGAACTCTTTAGAACTTACAGAAACCCATCACGGTGCCTGTACCTGAGAAAACACAGTGTTCTCGCCCTGATGATGAAGATTATGATGTTGATGATGACCATCCTGTGCTTTGCCTCTGGAGATGCACTCCCTGTGTCACATCACCAACAGCCGACCCAATACAGCCTGCCTGTTCTGCACACTGCTGTCGTAAAACAAAAACGCAGGGGAGGCTAAACAAGAAAAAACAAGAAACAAACTGGGGAGCCGATGGGAATCCAAAAACTGGCAGACAAGACTGGGGACCAAACAGCGTGAACGACGACGAGCTGACAGAGAACACAAGGGAGGACAAGACCACATCCACACAAGACAACAAAGGGACAGCAGGTGACCGCAATGAGACAATCAGACACAGGAGGCGAAACACAGGAAGGAACGTTTTTGTTCTTCTTGTGAAACAGAGAAGCTTTTAGCAAAGCATTTCTAAGAGGTAGTCTGGCATACGGCATGATATTATATTAAAAATCAATATTAAACAGCGAACAGTATTAACATATTTGTGATGTTTTTGGTCTATGTCAACATTTTTCTTGGTAGACTGGATAGGGGATAGTCCCCCCCCCCCCCCCCACAAAAGACATTTTGACCTTCTATGTGCCAGGTCAGAGGCTAGCTAAACTTTATGTTCATCACTGATCGGAGCTCCAACTTATCTCCTGTCCAGACTGATGATTGGAGTGGTAGACTGTTATAACCTCGGTGTGTGTGTGTGTGTGTGTGTGTGCGCGCACGTGAGCAGTGATCCTGTGTGTCCACACATTGAGAATACATTTCCATCTGCTCCCTACATTAGGCAGTTTTTTTTCATTATTATTCATAATTCTGGTGATATTGACACAGTGATAAGCTGAATTGAGTTTATGAGGCTTCTCCTCTGAGAAGAATATCGGCATACACGTCTTGTTGTGTCAGCAAAATAACATCAAAACTAATCAGAATTTAAAGGATATCTCAGTGCCAAAGTCACAGAGATATGAATAAAGCATAGCCTGGAGTGCACTGGGATAAACCCAAACTCTGGACCTGCAGACCCCGACTGATGAGCTCCAAAGCTGGGTTGGATTTGCTCAAAGTGGACACTGCTTGCCACAGACTTTAATTAAATATATAGTTTCTCTGAAGTGCACTCCGCTCCTTTATGAGTACTATCAGAGGGTACGGTCCAATTGTCAGAAAATCAGCTCTAGTTAGACTGAAAAATGCAATTATTGATGCTGTCAATAAGATCAGACTACGAGAAAAAAAGTTGCATTGAAGTCAATCATATTTACCTTTAACTCGTTGTGCCACCTCTGCCTTGATGTCACGATTGACCAGTACATGGTGCTCCACCCACAGCAGAGAAAAGGCTGGATCCAAGGCGGCTGCTTTGAGGTAGACTGGGTCTGAAAAGTGGGCAGTGATCCCATCTTGAGTCCCGGCCATTTTCACTTTAATGAAGATCCCAAGAAATCTTTTGTTCAGGGATGCCTGGAGACTTCCAACCAGGCCGCTCAGGAAACGAACTTGAGGCTTCAGCTTCTCAAGGTGAAGGCAGGCTGCTGGCTCAATGATTAAGTTTAATTGTGCTATTCTATGTCTTTGTTGATAGTTCAGCTTTGTTGTGAGTTACCTAAATTACATAAACGACCTGAATGAGGCAGCAGTAGACTAGCAACTCCTTTGTGCTGCAAAGTAAAATAGTCATTTTTGTCAATAGAATCTGGTGGGCTGGAGAGAGTGAGATATACTTAGTGATCCTATCGGAAAAAATCGTCTGGCAGCAAGCTCAAATGGCACACATATTTATAATATAAAGTACATTAAACTGACCTTGATTTGATTAGGCTTGCTTTAGTTTTGCTGCTGGCAGCAGTCTACTGTGTATGACCCACTGACTAGCTGCTAAGTACATACAATCTCGCTTCAGCTAGTTCCACAATAGCAAATAACACGGATGGAAATCAAATATTTCGCCGATATATTTTTTAAAACAACTACGAACACCATTTACCACTCGGTGAGTTGCTCATCCTTGAAAACGATTGTTTAGGGTTGTTTTAAGGACAATGTTATGAATGCCTGTAGCCAACCATTCTGAAGCAGGGGGTGATTCCAAATTAGCCAAAAGCTGGAGACTGGACCAATCGTCAACATTTCTATTTTATCCAAGACGACCCAGAAAGGGGGCTCAAAGTGCAAAATAGTGAACTTATCCATTAGTGAACCCACAGGACAGACTGTTTAGCGTGTATTGGAAATGTTCTTTTATTCGAGGCCCAGGAGTCGATTCAAAAGAAAGAAAGCAAACCTCCTCTTGTAAGTTTTAAAAGGAGTATTTAATAAAAGGATGCAGCAGTAGGTTTTACAAAAGTTTCACAGCTGTGGCTCAATAGCCCGGGACACGCGTCCACAGGCCGCTGACTGAGTGGAGCTCATCAGTAGTTAGGCTACTGTCTGGCGGTCCGGCACAAAAGAGAGCTCGGTTCTACAATACAAACATGTTTTATAGAACCACCCCTTTCCGACCATACAATAAACAACTTAAAAATAAGACATGCTCCAGTCTCATGCTCTCATTGGTTGGTAGCGGGGCCTGGATCCTGTTGGCCGCTTGTCACATTGGGTTCTCCGGATTCTTCTATAGGCTGACGTCATCGGGGCGGGTCCTCTTATGACGAAACAATCTTGTTAGCGAAGTCCTGAAGCTCTCACCTACGATATTCTATTATGCAATCCTTCTGAAGTTTATGCGGTTATTAAACACGCAATAGTATCATTGCAGCATCACTGAGTGAGAGGTAGAGGCAGTGTGTTTAGTATGTAACTCTACGCGTCCTTCTCCCTCTACTCATATATACCTTTACAATATTAGCTTTATGCTATCTGAGGCTAAAAACAACATCCGGTAATACTACCGGAAGTGGACAAATATGATCCGTTCAGAAACAGTGAATCATCTTTTAATGTTCCGCTCCAATATATTGATTATTTGTAACACGTGTTAGTAAGCCAAGGTGACGTTTACAGTCTCATTCATATGTAGCTAGCTAGCAATTAGCCGATAAGCTAGTGTTGGCTTTCATTCAAAACTTACCGTTCTTTGTGCAACTTCAAATGTCGAACGAAGTTGGAAGTTGTCGCGTCTCCGTCTGTTATCTTCGTCCCGCATGTTTTACAGACTGCAGTTCTTTTTTTGTTGACTACCTCAACGTTTTTAAATCCAAACGAAACTACCCGTGGTATCATTGTTGCATTGGCGCCTTATAGTTTGTTCCGCCTCATTGGTTGTCCAGTACTTTGATTGGTTGGATGCTGTCCGATCAAAACAACGTGGATCTTATTTGATTGGAAGTCGTGCCACACACACACACACACACACACAGATGCACACAGGTGCAAAGAGAGATAGCGCAGTCCATGTCAACATACTTTTTAATCTTTGGGTTTGGGGAAAGTAGCAAGTCTTTTTGAGTCAAAAGGGGCAAGTCCAAGTCCAAATGCGAGTCACTGATGTTAAAGTCCAAGTCAAAGTGCCATTCCTTTTAGATTTTGTCAAGTCAAGTCTCGAGTCATCAAATTCCTGACTCGAGTCTGACTCGAGTCCAAGTCATGTAACTCGAGTCCACAACTCTGCTATTCCTTGACCTTTGCGTGAAACGTCACAGGGTTAAGGAATAGTGGATAGAAGAACTCAAAAGGACTTAGGAAAAGAGACTGCGGTGCTTTGACAATCCGACTGCACTATGTTTGATTTTATTTAAAACTTAACATGTATTTAATCGACAGTTAATAGGAGCCCAACACACATATTTGTGAGGGCTAGGTCTTTTCCCTCGGTGCGGAAAAATGAGTCACCGTACAACATACAGGTATCATAGTGCTAAGTGGGCAAACTGCTCAGTTCGCAGAGCAGTGCCACAGTTTAAGCCAGCTTGCTAAATGTTCATTATGTGTTTTATCAACGATGTACCTTTCCCTGTCTGACTGAAAATAACATGTTGATTTTATCTTATTAACATGTTATCTCTAGTTGATGTAATATCACATAAGCCTCATTGATATCTACTCAAATACAGTATTATCTTGTTTCAAATTAGCAAAGCCAGACAGCGCAAGGTGCATGTTGCTATTGCTTGTTGACAATGATAGTATAATGACAGTATAACTATCAGGTAAGTGATAAGGTAAGCTAAGTATTAACATTCATAAGATAAGAGTTGCTCAGTTCTTGGAGCAGTGTATCCAGGGTTGAGGAAGGTTCACTGCACACTCAGTGTATGTGTGTGTGTGTGTGTGTGTGTGTGTGTGTGTGTGGAGCAGTCGGTACTGGACCACTGCTCCACATTTTGAATTGTTAATTCTGGCAAACAAGAAAGGTTGGTGGTCCACACTGGAGTTTCCATTGCTGGTGCTGCTGAATCTTCCATAGATCGTATGCGTCGGAGTCAAACTTCCGGGTTTGTGTACCCCTCAGCCTCGTTCGAGTTTCAAAATGGCCGCCAGGTGAATAAGGCGAATCAGCTAGAGAATTCAAACAGCTCTTAATATGGCGGAAGTACTTCCGGGTCATTTCACTCCGTTAGGAACCTTCCTAAAATAAACTGACTATTCAACCGTACCCAGAGGTTCTCTTTTCTTTTCCCCGATACTTTCCGACTGCTGCATCAGCCCCATGTCTATTTGTTCGCATGATGATAGTCCATGCAATCATGCAATTGGGGGGGGGGGTCTCTGTGAATCAGTGTTAGAAATAATCAATATATTGGAGCGGAACATTAAAAGATAATTCACTGTTTCTGGACGGATCATATTTGTCCAATTCCGGTACTATTACCGGATGTTGTTTTTAGCCTCAGATAGCATAAAGCTAATATTGTATTGTATATATGAGTAGAGGGAGAAGGACGCGTAGAGTTACAAATTAAACACACCGCCTTTACCGCTCACTCATTGATGCTGCAATGATACTATCGCGTGTTTAATAACTGATAAACCTCAGAAGGATTGCATAATAGAATATCGTAAAAGAGAGATCCAGGATATCATTAACAAGATGGCCACGGTGACGTCATAAGAGGACCCGCCCCCGACGACGTCAGCCTATAGAAGAATCCGGAGAACCCCATGTGACAAGTGGCCAACAGGATTCAGCCCCCCACTACTAACCAATGAGAGCACGAGAACGGAGCAGGTCTTATTTTGAAGTTGTTTATTGTATGGTCGGAAAGGGGTGGTTCTATAAAACATGTTTGTATTGTGAAATCGAGCTCTTTTTTGTTCCGGACCGCCAGACAGTAACTACTGATGAGCTCCACTCAGTCAGTGGCCTGTGGACGCGTGTCCCGGGCTATTGAGCCACAGCTGTGAAACTTTTGTAAAACCTACTGCTGCATCCTTTTATGAAATATACTTACAAGAGGAGGTTTGCTTTCTTTCTTTTGAATCAACACCTGGGCTTCGAATAAACGAACATTTCTTACATCAGCAAGTGAGATTTGAAACTCTTCGTAGGCCTACACCGGAAGAAACTTAATCCACATTGACAGTACATATTACCTCGGTCTTGTCGAGAAAACCACCTGGCAGGCTTTATAACTGAACTTGCCATTCAAAAGCGACTTTCCCTTCTCCATGTGTGTGTTTCTGCTGTCAAACACAACGTTACCATGGTGTCCTGATATTTTTTCAACGAGCGTGCATTAAAATGAATGCCGTTAAAAGGAAGTTGCTTAACTTTGACAGCCCTAGTATATACTTTTTTAAACGTAGAGTAATTTCCCAAAGACATCAGCTTGTGAACGTCAGTTTGAACTTTTGGTTTAAGCACACATGAAGAGAATTTGCTAAAATAAAAGGAAATTCAAGATTTTACGTTTTCAGTTAAATGACAGATGTTAGGCTAAATGTTTCAAAGGAAAGTGGAGCAGAGCAGTGAGCCCCAAGCAGAAGAACCAAAAGCACTCTTCAAAAATAAGTCAATCTCCACAAATCCCCATGTTGAAATGTCCAACTTTACAACAGAAATAAACATGTTTACTAATGTCCCTGTTCCTTTATGACAACAGTACAGGATCATTTTTTAATACTGATCACTTGTTTAAATACATCAAAACGTAAGGTTATGCATTATTAGGAGGTTGGCAGCTGTAGGGGAGAGCTGCTGCCCTCAGGTCACTGCTGCTTGCTGTCTGCTCTGCTGCGTCATCCAGGTCCTCATCATTTAATCCTTGATGCCCAATTTTACGATTTGCCAGAAAAAAGGTTGGTGGAAAAACCTTGCCAAGATGGCAACAGCTGGGAGCACGTTTTGAATAGATACAGTCTGCGGTCCCTCTTGCAAATGTGTGGCCATGTGAAGTTTGATTAGTGTCTTTCAATATTCAAGCATTTTTTCTATAACAAGTGGAGCCATGTTTGGAGCAGAGAGAGACTCAGAGCCTTTGAGAAAGATAAATATATTGATTTTCAGAACCATGGTCCTTCATGCGGTCAAGTTCTACCTTAGAACACATGACCAGATTATCATAGTTACCTCGCCCAGGGCTGGAGCCAAAATAAATTTTTTAATTCCTCTTTTATCTTTCTCTTTGTGCAGGTTGCCGTTGTGTTGTTCCATTTCTAAGTGATTTTAAAGAGCTCACACAGCAGGAGATTTTAGAGTAGCCTTCTTCCTGCTATTTTTGAATAATTTAAGTGCCTCGGCTCAGTGCTATCACGCGGATGACAACCTGCTTTGATATTGTGTGTGCAGCAGGACCATTCTTCATTTACCTTTTCTGTCAAAGATAAAGCACGCTCAGTGGGCTCAGCAACACCGGCATCAAATGATTAATTAACAAACACGTATTTCAGAGGCCAGCATTTCAATTACAGTGTTTGCAAACTTTAACTGCTCAGTGAGGTACATTCAGGCCACATACAACTCTCAGGACATGCAGTGCATTAGAATGAGTGTTGGTTGTTCCAGTCTGGCTGTGATGACAATAAACATGGTCTTCCTGTCTTTCTGGGGACTTTACTCTTATGAAAGCTTCAAAATGCACCAGGGAGGTTTCCTGAACACATGCACATCCAAACCAAACAGGGCAGATGCTGCTGAACGTTAGCAGCAGAGGTGGAAGAAGTACTCAGATCTTGTACTTGAGTAAAGTAGAAGTACTCAGATCTTGTCCTTGAGGAAAGTAGAAGTACTCAGATCTTGTACTTGAGTAAAGTAGAAGTACTCAGATCTTGTACTTGAGTAAAAGTAGAAGTACTCTGATCTTGTACTTGAGTAAAGTAGAAGTACTCTGATCTTGTACTTGAGTAAAAGTAGAAGTATTCAGGTTTTGTATTTGAGTAAAGTAGAAGTACTCAGATCTTGTACTTGAGTAAAGTAGAAGTACTCAGATCTTGTACTTGAGTAAAAGTAGAAGTACTCAGATCTTGTACTTGAGTAAAGTAGAAGTACTCAGATCTTGTACTTGAGTAAAAGTAGAAGTACTCAGATCTTGTTCTTGAGTAAAGTAGAAGTACCAGAGTGTAGGAATACTCTGTCACAGTAAAAGTATTCTAAATGTTCCTCCAGTGAAAGTAGAAAGTACTCTCATCTAAATGTACTTAAAGTAGCGACAGTAAAAGTAGTCATTGTTTGATTGGTCCATTTCAGAATAATATCTCTGATCTGTTTTATAATTATTGATCATTAAAGTGTTCTCAGAGCTGGTTAAGGTGCAGCTAGTTTGAATGGCTTTGTATACTGCAGGGTAGCTGCTGGATTTACTCCAGGCGAACTAAAGTCTGATTTAAGGGCTGATTATATTTACCATCATTAATCCACATCTGTAACTAAAGGGATTAAATACATGAAGTGGAGTAAAAGTACACCATTTACCTCTGAACTGTAGTGGAGTCGAAGTACAAAGTAGGCTAGCACGAAATGGAAATACTCAAGTAAAGTACAAGTACCCCAAAATTCTACTTAAGTACAGTACTTTAGTAGATCTAATAAGTACTTTAATACTACAAATAGTACAATACTATGGTCTTTAAGTACTCTGTTCCAAGTATAGAATAGAATATAAGTACTTTATTGATCCCAATTTGAGAAATGTTTTCGTTGCAGCAGCATAAAAACAAGGCAATGTAATTACAATAAAATAAAATACCATTTTAAAAGAAAGTAAAAAATATACGTACACAAAATAAACAAAAACAAAATATAAGGAAGGATATTATATGTACATTAAGGTGTGGAATATTAAATAGAATAACTAGAGAATAGAAATATAGAATGTGGTTTAAGTCCAGTTATCACAGTGAAGCTAAGGAGCAGAGAGTGATCTGTCAGCCAGAGGTACATTTTTATACAGTGTTATGGCAGTGGGCAGGAAAAGTAAAAAGTCCTTAATTGAAAAGAGGTACAGAAGTATTATCAGAAAATGTGCACTCAACATATCAAAAGTAAAAGTTATCAGGCTCTTTTTACAGCAGTGTTTCAACTAGAATATTATATTACCTTTTGTTATTACTAATAAAAACATGAAGGAGCATTAAAACATTTTCGTTTACTTTGTAAAATACTTATTCCCTTGTATATTTGTATAGCTAATATGTATATTTGTCATAAAGTACTCAATCTTATCATAGATCATGTGTGTGTGTATGTTAAAAGTAAGTATGAGTGTTAAATAAATGGAGTAGACTAAAAAGTACAATATATGCCTCCAAAATGTACTCAAGTTAAGTACAAGTATATGGAAATTGTACCGTACTTGAGTTAACTTACATAGTTACATTCAACCACTGCACCTTGGAGAGGTTTACCTTTGTCAGACTTTCCCGGCGCAGCCCTGGCTATCTGCCGCTCTGCACTGCTCTCACTGGAGGCCGACCACTCATCACGCTGCTAGCATTGTAAGCTGCTAGTCGCCAGCTCAGCCATCTTCATGTTTAGAGCCATGTGGAAGCAATCTTAGCTCTGAATGTCCTACAGTGTAGTCCCCATTAATATCTAGGTCAGGGGTGTCAACTTTTTTGTTCAGGTTCCACATACAGTCAAATTGGATCTCAAGTGGGCTGGACCAGGAAAATCACAGCATAATATTTTGTATTGTAAATTGAGCAATATACTGTTCCCTAAGAAATAAAAGTGCAATTTAAACCATATTCTGCCTCAGTTTGTCCTTTACATTTGTGCATTACAGCAATGGATTTTGGGCTTTCCCACCAAAGCTGTTCAAGGGCCAGTTCGGAGCTAGTGCCCGATAAGCACCCGTTCTTCCTGTTTCCACCGCAGTGGGCTCTTGGCCCCAAAAAACAGTTTTTATCTGGCACCAAAAAATGCCGGTCTACAAACAAGAACCAAATACATCACGCTTACGTCGGATAGGGGGCAAGATTAACCTGAGCAATAACAGTTCATGGAGAGTACGGCAAATTAAAGTTGTAACAAGCAGTAGCGCTGAGCAAAGTGACTGAACGCAACCACAAATTTATAAAAAACACGAAACAAGTTTAGCTTGTGCGGGTCGCTTAGATCGCTACGGATACTGTTTGCTAGCAAGTCTCAACACACAACACACGCTTATCACTGTTTGCTAGTGTGAGAATAAATCAATATATTTAAACAGAACATTAAATGATATAATTCACTGTTTCCCGACGGACCACATTTTGAACTTCCGGTAGTACCGGATGTTATTGGTTTTAGCCTCAGGTAGCATGTAGCTTATATTTTATCGTAAATATGAGTGGAGGGAGAATGACGTGTGGAGTTACATACTAAACACACCATCTCTACCTCTATCACTCATTGACGCTGCAATAATACTATTACGTGTTTAATAACCAATAAACCTCAGAAGAATTGTATAAGATATCATAAATAGAGACGTCACGGGAAGGCTAAGCAGAACATTCCATCCGCCTCCGTCGACGTCAGCCAATAGAAGAAGACAGACGAAGATGACGAAGTCAGATGAGCCAAAGACCCGCCCCGTTGCTACTAACCAATGAGAAGACGAGACCGGAAAGACCTTAGATTAGAAAACAACTTCCAAAGTTTGGGATCAGCCCTTCTTCCTATGATGCTGTAGACAGCTAACCACTCGAAAGTGGACTGTGGACCGTTAAATAGGAGAACACCTCGCCGAGTGTCCTTTGTAAACTTATCATATCATTGTATTAATAAATCCTGTTAAATTTAGATGAGGAGTCTCTTGGATTCTTTTCGCCTATGCCTACTATAGAATTTAGAACCCTACACTCGCTCCGACAATCTAATCGAAGCACATGAAAATGCGGACGTCATCGTATGCCTGCTAAATGACTCTGGTGCACCGACTCAAAATCTGATTGGTCAATGCAACAGATTCATTGCAATTTACTTTAAGCTACAAGCCACCACTGCAACACAAGCGATAGTTAAATGTTAAAATGAATGCAGATGTGCACTGCGATGTATCAGTCGTCTACAAAATTGACTAAACTGAAATTATCCATCACCAATGGATGACATTACATGTTTAGATTTCAGTATAGCGAATAGAAATATCAATAAAACTCCCAAACAGAATGGTTTGTTTCTAATTAAGTTAGCAGGGGACTTACCACAGGAGAAGGCCTCATGTAATAATTTAAATAAGCAGCACTTTCATCACTTTCTACCCATATGCGGTGTAGACAGTTATAAGAGACAGTATGAGATGAGCAAGAGTACAAATCTTTCTCTGGGAAAATATCTTATTCAGTGGATCTGTGCTCTGATTCTCTTGTCTACAGCTTGTTTAAATAAAGCTGTTTGAAACAGACGCACAAACAAACATCTCCTTTTGTCCCGTCAAAGCTCATCTCCATGCTTCCTCCAGCAGACCCTGAAATGAAACCGGATCGACAAACAGCTCAACATCCAGGCGCCAATCATCTGGGAAATTGATCCTCCCAAAGACTAACATCCACAGGCCGGTTTTGGGGGCATTGTTTGGAGGCACTGTTACATTCAGAAAATACAAACAGTGCTGATCAAACGTGTGTTCTCCTGTTCCATATATCCCCATCCTAGCTCCAGATGGTTCCTGCCTAGCTTTAATTAATTTTCTCTCTTCTTCGTCTCCCTTCTTTTGTCTTTTGTGGAAAACAATGAAATGACTTCCATCATGAATTGATACTTTGAAGTATAGCTTCTAGTGGGTCCTTTTATAAAGTGTTGGCCCTGTGGTTCCTGTTGCTGCAGGACATAGTACATTAATGTTTTCACACAAATGTAATGTCTGCTCCATTCCAATGTTTTCTTCTCTCAAAGTGTTTCAAGACTTGAACAAAAATAGAAAAGGTGAAATAGTGTTGTTATGGATTTAAATATGAATTCTGAAATACAAATAAATTCATAATCTGATTAAAGTATAGTTCATTGGTTAAAAAAAAAGAAGTTAAGATGTCAATTCAAATGCATTTCATTGTAACTGTGTGGCAGACTGATCACTAGAGGGCGATAGTGCTCAGGAGGAACCTAAACCCTGTAGGCGCAGAAACTGCAGATTAAATCCTGCAGTTATGCTACAACACAGCTAACGTTTCTGCCTTGTGTGTTCTTCATATACAGGTGGGTTTATAGCCCTTCAAATAACACCAGTGTGCTCCAGTATAAGGGATATAAGTGAGTGTATGGTGATTGAATTCAAGGTTTATAATTGGTGGTTTTTGCAGGTATGTGAACATATAGAGAACTGCAATGTCACGCTAGCGATAAGCGCTAGCGGAGCTAAGGTGAAGGTGAAACACAGTATTATGTGGACACGTGTTGGATATATATATACGGATATATATATATATATACCCCGTCCATTTACTGCACTTGGGTCCTGTTTCCCCAAACCCTGACACGTATGTTCTTCACATACAGAGGAGTCTGCAGCAGGCTGTCTGCTGCAGGCCCAGGTACCCCTAGCCTGAGGCCAGCAACAATAACGTATCATAAATATTCATCTGATAACTCACACCAATTTACATGAACATTACGTTGAATTTACATGATGTACGTTATCATTTCACCATTTTCACAGAAATATAATATTTGTTTCTTCAAGTATTATATTTCTCAAAATAACAAACATTAATCCAGACTCATTGATCTCAACCACTATTCCTTCGCCACCAATCTTGCTTTTCTCTAGGTTGGCAACGCTGTTGACGCATACTTCTCTCATGTTACTGTTCCAGTCGATCACACAGTTCCCATTTCCCAGTTTGCGCGCGCACCATGTGACGGGATGTTTCCCAGCACCAGGCACATAAGAAGGGAAGCACAGTGACCAAGTTAAGGCGTGAGTTTGACAGCCAGTTCGAAGTGCGGAGTCCAATTTGCTGCTTGCAGTTCTTACAGAACCAAAAAATGTGGCGACAGATAACCCACAAGTACCTGAAATAATATCTAAATGTATTAAACAAAATTTAAAATTAAAGTAATATTAAAGGACAATCCTTGATTGACTGAGATGTATTCTGTACTACTTACCTGCTCCACACCATAAGGGGGTGCTATTGATTCAGGGTGTCTGCAGGTTTTAACAAGTGCAATTTTAGACTTTTTTAGACCTTTTTTAGACCATCATGGGTTAAATTTAAGACCTTCACGAAGTATTAAAAAAAAAAGAAATAACAAAGCCAATTGCCGAAATTTAAATTTTTTAAATTTTTCAAAAAACAAACATTTTATTTACATTTTTTAACAGCTTTTAAGCTTGCACTTTTGGGGGCAATTTAAACCCCCCCAAACCTTAAGCGGAGAGTTTGGGCTTGGCACCCCCTAAAAGAGCTTTTGGGGAATTTGAAATAAATTTTTCCATTTTGCTCCCACCCCTCTGTTTGGGTTTCTCCAACTCTCTGCCCTTTGCCCAGGCTCTCAAAATTTTTAAAAGTAACTGCCCTCTTGACTTTCGGGTCTGTAACTGCCCCTCCGCGTTTTCCCTTTTTTTTTCCCTTGTGTCTCTGCCCCTCCTTCTTCCCTTTTCGTCCATATGCAAAACAAAACCGTAAACCGGGCCCCCCGCCTTTAACAATTTCATTGGGTCAGGTTAAGGGAAACCTTGTAACGCCCCCTTTTGTTATTGCAACGTAGTCTTAAAAAAATGGTCCCCCATGTTTCTTTTTGGGCAAAACTCCGCACAAACCCTCTTTGTTCCTGAAACCTCTCCAAACAGACCCTAAAACCTGAGAAAGCAAAAAAAGGGGCTTGAAAAAAGGCCCCCAAAGATCGGGGTATCCTGCCGATGAACCATAAGGGAACCCCATCAAGCCTTTTTTTGCATTGGTTTTAAAGGGAAAAGAAATTTTCCCCAACCCTTTGCACTTCACAACAACGAAAGCTTTCGAACTTTTTGGGGAAATGGGTCCCCGAGACAAAAAATTAAAAAAAAATTTCCCTTAGGGTTTTTCCATTTGGGCCCATCACCTTTGTGGCTTTTTTTTACGGGTTTTTCGTGGGGGTACATTCCTTTAAACCCACACAAAAGGGGGTTGCAGGGAAAAATAAATTTTGCTGGAGTAACCCTAACTTAAGAGAAACTAAAACCAAATATATTTTAAACATTTTTTTTACAAACAAAAAATACAAAACAGTTTCCTAATGCAGATGCTAAATATAATATAAAAAGATTTTTAAAGTGCACGCAAAATTTTTTCCTAAACCCTTTCAAAAAAACCCAAGCCCAAACCCAAAACTCCTCCGCCACTCCCTGTTGAGCAGAAATGTCTGCACAATTTCCCTTCATCTTTCCCTTGAAACCCCGCCGGGATCATTGCCCCTCATTTGGGGGGTCTAGACAACCCATCTGCCTAAGGGGAGGAAACTTAAGAGGCCTCTTCTCCTGTACTTTTTTCCCCCATGCTAAAATCCTTGCATGCATCCCTTTTAAAATTTTCAAGAACCCCTATCTGAACTTTTGCGGGTTTCTGTACAAAAATTTGGAAAGGAATTTAAGGGAAAAAATCTGACACATGGGTTTTCCCCCGATAATCTTTGAATTTAAACAATTTAGAAAACCTTTGGAGGCCACCTCAAAACCCAACCAATATCAACCCCAGTGCACCGCATCAAGATATTTTTGTCAAAAAAGCCCAAAAGGGGGGTTTTAAAGCGGTCTGTGGTGATGCCTGCAGAACCTCTCTTTTCCACGAAACGCCCAAACAAAACTCTTTTGGACGATAACAAAAGAAAACTTTTCAATTACATAAATTACTTTGAAAAATACGGGGAAACCATTTTAAACGCGTAATTTGCGGGAAAATGTGTCTTTGTTCACAACTTATTTTTTAATTACAGCCAACATAAGGGTTTTATTTTTGGACTGGGTGAAATTGGGGTGGGTGGGTGGCGGGCATAAATAACCAAAACCAAAAACCCCCTAAAAATCAATATAATGAAAATCATAAAATCCATACATCCATTTCATGACATTTTTCCTAAAAAAATTTTCTGCTCATTAAAAAAGGGCCCTTCCCTTGACAACCCTGCAAAACTCTGCCTGGGTTTAAGGCACACCCGCTCCTCAGCCCGGGTCCCTTCCTTAAAAAAACGAACAAAAACGGGCTTTCTCCTAAAAACCCTCCAGCTTAGGTAAAACGGGGGATCTTTTCTGGGTTTCCCGTTTACAGCAAAGTTTCCATTTCCGGGGTTTTGGAAGCCCCTTTCTCCTAAAAACTTTGGGTGTACACCACCTAGATACCAAAACCCCAAACCCTTTCGAAATCACGACAGGAAAGGTTTACCACCCAAAGGGTGCCCACCCCCATGCCAAGGGGAAAAAGGGGGAAGCCCCAGGTGGTCTTCCCGAACCCCTTCTCGTCTTGGGGGGAACATTATGCAACAATGTGTGAAAACCCCGGGAGGATCTTGTCCACCTGCCACGAGAACCTTTTAAAAAAAAGGCATGGTACGGGGGGTGTAACCCGAAACTACCAAAACAATATAACTGAAAAACCAGGGGACAGCCCACAAAACTTCCGCCGGAACAGCTCAAAGAATTTAAAAATTTCTTTGGACCACCTTAGATCGAAATCACCCTTGCTGAGGTCCAGGTGGCCCCACTTTCCCCTAAGGGAAGAAAAAAATAAACCCCGTCAATTAAATTACAAAAATTTTTAAAAAACAACAAAATCACAAAACACAGGCAAAAATTTTAGGGTGCAGCAGCATACAAATAAAAAATGGACAGAATGTAAAGGGTTTGGCCAATAAAAAGGGGGGCCATGGCCAAATTATAAAAAAGAGAAGGAAATTTTAAAAACACAATTCCCATTCATTTCTCACACAGAAAATGAAAGCACAAATTTCCCAAAAAATTTAATAAACCCAAAATCTCCCAGTTTAAAATTTTCCCCTTTTTAAAAAACTTTGACGGGGTGACAGAGAAAAATGTAAAGGCGGATTCAAAACCGCGCGGGCCACACCCCTTTCCCGTTTTTAAAAGGGAGCCCCTTTTCATAACGGGAAAATGAAACTTTGGTGGGTCTTTTCCCAAATTTTTTGGGATCTAAAAACACCCCCAACGGTTTTTTGTATGATCCCTCCGTACTGAAAGAGACCACGAAAACATACATCCCCAACAATGACAAATCAACTAGGGCTGGCTACCCAGAAACCCCGACATCTGGGCCATGTTGTTGTTTTTCAACAACCGGGCGGGGGGCAATTTTTTGCTTAAACGAAAAAAAGTGTGCCCAAGCTGGCTCCCCCCCGTAACAAAAAGGTTATTTCCAGATGTAAAAAAACCGCACCCGTTGGAAAAAAAACTTTCTTTTAAAATAATTAAACGATGACTTTTTAAACGACCAATAAATTAATAAAAATAATTAAAAAAAAAGGGCACTTACTTTATCTCCTTAAACCAAGTCGTTTGCTGTGGCAAGTTTTTTCCCTTTAAAATTTTACCCAGGTACCGGACAGTACCGGGCCCGGGTCACCCCAGCCCTTACTTTAAGGTCCAGTTGCCCCCTTTTGTTGCGGGGTTTAAATACTTCCCCAAACATAATGACAAAGGGCCCCCGGGTTCACCTTTGAGATAACCTCTTTTTGACGAACCTGCCATCCCCAAATCGGTTTTTACGACGCTTGCTCTCCCCCGCTTTGGAAGTTTTGGAAATTTGGGGGATGGGGAACATCTGTTTGGGAAAAGCTTTTCCGATCCCCGCTTTGGGAACCCTGCATGACGGGTTTTTAAGGCCACTGTTTTAACCCCACAGAACTTCGCCTTCATTTTATCAGGGGGCCCCCCAATTTAATCACGAATATTCCCCTTATTTTTTAAATTGACACTTTGCTGCTTGCATTTGAACGAATTTGGCAATTCCAAAAAAAGCGTCCCTCCCTTTTCCCCGACCCGGTGTTTTTTGGTTTTTTGGGTGAGATTTCCAGTGCCTTATGCCCAGGGCCCCCCCCCCCCCCCCCCCCCCCCCCCCCCCCCCCCCCCCCCCCCCCCCCCCCCCCCGATTTTAAGATTCTTTTGCAAAACGGGGCAGAAATCCTCACGTCACAGCGGGAACGCGGTTTCATCCCAATTCTGAAAATTTTGGCCCTTTTGGGCCCCCAAAAAGTCTTGTTTTTCTTTTAAACCCAAACCCTTTTTTTTTTAACTTTCCCCAACCCATTGGGACAAAACCCTTACTTTGTAACTATCCCGCCTTGCTGCACACAGAGAAACAAAAACTTGCTGCTGCATCCTGGACGAAAAAAATTTTCCCTTTCACATCGGATTTTATTATTGTATTTTTTCCACAAACCCCCTTTCCCCTTTGAAAAACTACACGACCATAACTCCCAAACCCAAAAAAAAAAAAAAAAAAAATGAACCGGGAAGGGGGAAAAAAAAAAACCCCCCAAACCAAAAAAAAAAATCCTTGTCGATATTTTGCTTTAAACGAAGGTCTAAATTACTCAAAACCCAATTTTAGAATTTACACTGCAAAATATCTCATATTTTAGATTTTTTTTAAGGCCTTTAAAATTAAAAAATTGAAATTTTAAAAAAACTTTTTTGGGATTTTTTAAACCCCCGGGGACACCCCTGTTGATTTTATATGAGATGAATATGATTGGTGACGTCACACCCCCTATATATATGAATGTTCTGCGCGTGATTTTTCTCTTGGCCCGCTCCCAATATGATGAAGGCTGGAAGAGCAGTTCCTTTGTTTGCTATATAATAAATATGCCCTAAAGGCTGAAGGAAGAATTTGTCTCGTCTACCTTTCTAGTGTTGCACTATTGGACTCCTGCTGTGTGTTGGCAGTACTCCTGCTAACAGGTTATGGGCCCAGTAACGACGACAGTAGTTGCAACAACGGAAAGTGTGGTGACGAACACGTTAGCTAGTTAGCTAAAAGTGTGGTAGCTAGTTTAGTGCGGTAGAACCGGGGAGCTAAGCTAAAGCTGAGAAGAATGGCAAACCAAAAGGCAAAGTGGCCGACGTTCGACGGTAGGGCCGAAGGAATATGAGCTCTGGGAAGAACGGATGCTGTGTTGCATGCACCGTGTTGGATTAAAAGAGACTATTCTGAATGAGCCTGGTGGACCGCTGACCGTTGAGGAACGAGGCAAGGAAAATGAACTGAATGTGGACGCATACTGCGCGTTGGCGCCATTGCTGGATAACGTGAGTTTGGGACTGATATTCAGAGACACTAAAAACAAGGGGCGTGAGAGTCTGCAAGTGCTGAGAGAGCACTACATTGGCAAAGGTAGGCCACGGATTGTTTCTATGTACATTACATTGACCTCGCTGAAGAAAGCGGATACAGAGACTGTAACTGAGTACATTATCCGGGCAGAGCAGATCTTTACAGCGCTCAGAGGTGCTGGCAAGGCACCGAGTGAGGGACTGATGATGGCAATGATTATGAGGGGGACTTCCAGAAAATTACAAGCCGTTTACGCTGATGGTAACCCATGGTTCAGCGAGATGAAACTGGCGGAGTTAAAGGCTAAGCTGTGAAACTTCAAGGCGTCGGAGGATGCAGAGCCAGTAGCCGAGATGGCGGGAGAAAGGGTGCTGAAAGCCCGCGCAGCACTGAAGAAAAGGAGCAGCGGATCTTCGACAGACATGGCGTGTTGGCGGTGCGGAGAAAAGGGACATCGAAAAGATGAATGCACGAGGAAAGTTTGGTGCGGTTCCTGCAAAAGCACAAGCCACAGCGACAAAGCCTGCAGGAAGAAAGAGCGTGCACAAGCCAGCGCAGCAGCGGCAGATCGAGGGAAAAGGGTTGGTCGTCGACACAGGCGCGACATCCCACATGCTGAACGACAGAAGCCGGTTCAAGACCTTCGACAGCACATTCAAACCAGAGGGCCACAGCATGGAGCTGGCCGACGGAGGCGGACGTTCGGGTTGGCAGAAGGCAGAGGGAACACTGTAAAAAAAGAAAAGTTGGGTGAACTCAAAATTTCAAGGCAACAAACTTCAATACAATTTTAAGTTGGGCAGTTAAACTAAATATTTTAAGTTTTGCTTTTGAGTTTGCTCAACTCTGAATTCAGATTGTTGTCAACTCAACAGTAAGTTCTACTAACTCATAATTGTACATAGTAAAAACTTTTAATCCTTCCTTCTGCTAACTGTCCTGTAAATTGTATAAACGTATTATTTTACGTTGTGATAACTTTGAATCCCTAATTGTGCCAACTCTGCCCTAAATTGTACTAATTCACAATTTTACATTATAATAACTTTTAATCCTTACTTCTGCTAACTGTCCTGTTAATTGTACTAAGTTATACTTTTACATTGTAATAACTCTGAATTCATACACAGAATCCACTTTAATTTGGTTAAGTTAGTATAGCAGAATAATTAAGAGGAATTTAAATCTGCACACTGCAATAGTTCATAATGTAACTCAACTTCACAATTTATAACTAATAACTTCTAATCAAATGTATAAATAATTAGAGATGCAACATATACATAAAACATTTGTTTTATTTAGACTACCACAATCCAATCCCTTCCAACAGGGTAAATGCACACTAATGCATTTAGTTCTACCTGCAAAGCTTGTGCAGGCAAAAAAAAACACACAACATACACACAAGGTTCCAACAAAGACTGAGCTGAAAACCATACCTTAACATACACATAAGGTGTGATTGCAAACAGGACACAGTTGAAACAAATCAGGAAATCAACTCCGGTAAATGCACACACACTGAATCTTAACATGTAACATGAAAAACTCAATAAAGAGCAAAATAAATGAGATCGAAGATCAGAGATCGAGGTAGATACTGTATAGTGTGTTGGCTGGACAGAAGGGAACATTTCCAACAATTCCAACAAATCTAACATTATCAGTTAACTAAAGCAAGGAGTTCGTTTTTGAGGGATCTGACCCTTGCAGAGAGGTCTGTACCAAGTTTCATGAACAGTTTCGAATGTGTACCTCAGATGCTTTGGGTAACTAAGGTTAAGTATAGATCAGTCCAAAGAGGTAAGCAAAAGCAGTTGGCAGGTCAGGGAGATCTTAAAGGAAAACCCAATAAAGTGCAAAAAAAAAAATGAGATCGAAGATCAGAGATCGAGGTACATATAGTGTGTTGGCTGGACAGAAGGGAACATTTCCAACAATTCCAACATTATCAGTTAGCTAAAGCAAGGAGTTTGTTTTTGAGGGATCTGACCCTTGCAGAGAGGTCTGTACCAAGTTCCATGAACAATTTCTGAACAGTTTCGAATGTGTACCTCAGATGCTTTGGGTAACTAAGGTTTAAAGTATAGATCAGTCCAAAGAGGTAAGCAAAAGCAGTTGGCAGGTCAGGGAGATCTTGAAGGACAATCTCTTCTTCCACAACAACAGCAACACTCGTGACACTTCGAGGAGCTGCGCTGGTATCATCCTCCAACACAGTGAGGATACCCACAGTGAGGCCCTTCGTCCGCCCCTCTTCTGGGTCAGTGTCCTTGTGTTGACAGACAGGAAAATACCAAAACATGGATTGCAAGACATTAGTTATTAAAATATTGTGAATCAGAATAAGCTCTTCCTCTAAAATAACTCAAAATTATTGGATACACATTTTTTCCAAATAGAATTAATTATGAGTTTGACATTAACTATTTCCATCCCATACCCTACAATACAAAATTTAACCATCACACACATCAACGTACTGTCATAGCCAGGACAGTTCAACTACTGAAGATACTCTGGACATTGTTAGGGAACAATGAGGACAGAGAGGAAATGGTTGAAGTCAACGTTAAGTACAGCACTATACATACAGTGTAATAACATATTACAATTTCTATTCAGAACCACTCACAAGACAGTTCCTGAAGAGCTTCTCCTGACTCTCACGGAGAAACAAAGGAAGGCCCTTTAAAGCTGCAGTTTGTCGATGTGCAGTGAGGTCAGATGTCTGAAACAAGAGTTGTATGAAACATTACAAGATGTAATTGACATAAGTAGTAGAGTAAACATGCAGGCAGCTGTCCTCTTCCATATCCAGAAAATTTGTGTTGATTGACAACATTATGAAAAGGCTCCCAACAGAGCAATATCTTTTTTAAAAGATTAAAATATCCTTTGTTTAACAAGAAAAAGCCACTATATCCCAGTAATTTTATGTGTTTGATCAACCACTGCCTGAATTGGTTTGCCTGTTTGTGCTATGGTGTCCCTTAGATACCCATGCATTTATTCTGAGGGTTTGTCACTACAAGGTAAAATTACCTTTTATATACATAATGTTCAGAGTTACTAAATTATTACATGTTGAACTCACTTCTTGATCCAGGCTGTTAAGGAGCTGATCCATCTCAGATGAAAAAGCGGCCCTCCTCACCCGATAGAGTCTCAGGAGCCTCCAGGTGTGCTGATTAAGGGCTGCTCTGAAGTTGTCAATCAGGCCCTTGT
The DNA here is from genome assembly GCF_036324505.1 of Eleginops maclovinus. Taxonomy (NCBI): domain Eukaryota; kingdom Metazoa; phylum Chordata; class Actinopteri; order Perciformes; family Eleginopidae; genus Eleginops; species Eleginops maclovinus. The sequence continues at coordinate 21,241,672 of NC_086358.1, forward strand.
TGGTTATACGATAAAACTCTTCCCTTATCTGTTGAAAAATGTGAACAGGAAATTTGAATCCTCAATACAAAAAAATGGGCATTGTAATCAACACCCATAACTCATCTACTCTCTTAAAAAAAGACTTAATCATAAACACAACATAATATATTCTTGGTTCATCTGCTTACCTCTGCGTCGCAAAACAGAGCAGGCCACCGTTCCAGAGCCTCTGACACCATAGGCTGCAGATCCACTATCTCCCTGCGCCTCAAGGAAAAAGTCAGCTCCATCTTTTCTCTGATGAGTGCAACGTTCATATTCTTTTTCTTGAACTCCTCAACCAGAGCCATTCTTTCAAACCTCCATTTAGTCATCATTGTGGTTGTCCCGGGGGTTTAGGGACCCTGGGTTTAAAAACCCCAAACCCTTTTCTCTCTTCAAGAAGGACTTTTTTCACCTTCACCCGCGGGCCCCTTTTCTGGTTTTATGGGGAACCTTTGATACAAACCCCCCTGACGGAGCTTGCACCGTAATTTCCCAATTTGTATTTTAAAGCCATTTTCCCCCATCATAAACCCCCTTTCAATGCCCCGGTTCTCGAAGGGAGGGGGGGTTTTCCGATAAAGCAAAACAACAACTCAACTGTTCTTGAACAGGGAAAAGGCTTAACTTTAAAAACTGCCCCCCCAATCTTGTCTAAAAATGTCCATTTTTCTGTCTTATTAAGCTATACCCTTTTTTGCCATTCTATCCCCCTTGCCTTTGCGCAAAACCCCAACTCTACATCAAAAAAATGGGGGATGGGAAAAGGTGAAGCCACTCTGACACTTCGCAATACTCCATGAAAAAAAGCAGGGCTCTGGAGGACTCCGCTGGATAAACGGGTTTGTCCAGGGGAAACTCTGACTCATAAGAACAACCCCTCGCTGAACAATTTAAAGGGGTCTCCCAAACCCCAAAGAATTCAAGATAGCACCTCCAAGTGGGAAATCATGGAAAGTCAAACAAAATTTCACAGAGTATTAAAAAGTTTTGGTCCCCCGTTTTGTTTTTTGAAAACTCCCCTTTAATTGGGGATTTTCCTGAAGAAAATTTTGCAACAGGGTTTAAGGGGTTTTAGGGACCTCAGAAGTGGCCCCTTTTCGGGACATTCTTGGGGGAAAAATTCCCCACCACACATATTCCCGCCGTGTCACAAGAAACAAGGGCAAAACCAGAAGGGTTTTTTTTGCAGAGGGTAAAAAAAAAGACCCAAATTTAAAACTTACGGGAGTCTACAGTGCCGGGAAACCCAAAAAACACACAGTTAAACCAAAAAATTTCCCAAATTAAATCAAAAGGGTTTTTTTTTCAAACCTTTTAAAAAAGGGTAGAAACAGACAGAACCCCTAAGACAAACCTAACAAAAACATGCACATCAAAAATGTACCCACGACAATGACCCAAAAAAGCCCTTTTAAACAGAAAGGGCCGGGTCAAATTTGGGGGTAAAAAGGGGGACTGCCGATTTGGCGGCTCTGTCTGGTGAAACGGAAAGGGGCATTAACCTCCTTACAAAAAAAACCGGGCTAGGGGTAGGCGTAAAAAATTAAAACACTGGGTTTTTAAGTTGAACATGACTAGGCTACAAACTTTGGGGGTTGAAAAAGTTAGTCCCCGTGACAAATGTCCCTTTTCAAAAAAACAATGAACCAGATAAAATGTAAACCCCCCGGGGTATAAACGCCGGCGTAAAACACGCCACCAATTTTGGCCCCCTCCCGTTAAAGAAAAAAACTCGGGAAAGGTTTTCAAAAAAAGCCCCTGAATCGCGGGTTTTTGTTTATTATAAAAGGGGGGGTAATGAATGAGGGAAAGACAAGGGGGTTTTAAAAAAACAAAGGGGAAAAGGGATAACAAGACACAGGGGAACTAAACAAAGGGAAATTTTCAAAACACAGGGAAAATAAACAAGGGAAATGCCAAGACTTCTAATTGGGGAAAAGTGAGGGGCGGGAAACCGGGAAAACAAAAACGGAACACCAGGGGACGGTTTTAAACAAAGGAGAAATGGCAAAAAAGGAAAATACGAAAGAAAAAGGAAGGGAAAAAATTGGGGGGGAAAAACTAAGGGAAAGATGGTACAAGTAAAACTAAAAGAAAAAATTTTCGAAAGAAAGAAATCCTGAAAAAAAATCAAAAAATGTAGAAAATTTTACCTGGTGTTAGTTCTACCTGCAAAGGGGGTTTCATTTTTTTAAAAAAAGTATATGGGTTTTAAAAAGGGAATCTAATATAAAAAATATCCAAAAGGCCCAAACAAGCTTTGGGAGGCAAAAAAAAGGAACCAAGCTTGGGAGGCAAAAAACACACAACAAAACACAAGTTGCAACAAAGAAAATGAACGAAAAAAACAGAAGTGAAAAAAGAAAAAACTTTTAAAATATTATTCAGACGCATGTGACTGGAAACTTGTTTGGAAGGGGCAAACAGAGATCACTTACCATTCTGTGTTTACTTCAAAGGATCAAACACTTTTTGGAGCACCACAAAAAAACCTTTCCCCCCCACTGTGTATCAACCAATGGGTTATGGGCGTTTAGACCTGGGGGATTTCCCAAAAACTCAAAAGCTGCGTAATTGCTCTCCCACTCAAAAGAACCCAAAAAGTTTCAAGGGGACCAAAAAACGGAGCTTTTTTCCAACAAAGTTTCCCCTTTTTTTAGGGTTTAAATACAAAGGCACGGGTTTTTTAGAATTCGGCAGTTTCCCCTGCAGTGTCCAGGGGTACAGAATCATAAACCCCCACATATCGGGCCCATGAAAATAAATGTTTTTTAGAAAGGACAAATTTTTTAATGTGGATAAAATTTTTTTCTTAATCACGTGCACAGGGGGAACCCCCAAAACAATTTTTGATTTTAGTTTTTCTTTCCTTTCCCATGTAAACATTGGGTTAAAAAACTCTGGCCCATCAAACTGGAAACCAAACATCTGTTGGGGTTTTAAAACATGTGAAGTAACATTTTTTAAAATTTTTAAATCATGCTTTGTTTTTCCCTTTAAAAACCATTTTTTGATTTAAACCCTTTTCATAGGCCCAAAATTCCACCCCAAAGGGACGCAAACACGTAGAAGGGAAGGAAATGTTCACAAAGTGGGGCTTTGGGGGGAAAACGAAAAACAGGGAAAAATGTCTATTAGCAGCCCTTTTGTGATCCAAAAACTTGACCCAATAGTTTCAAAAATTTCCTCTGAAAAAAAAAAGGGGAGACCCACAATTTTCGGGGCAAATTTTTTTGAGGGCCATCAGTAATTTTTCCCCCCGCGGTTTTTTGGTTTTGGTAAGCTAAATTTTCCCAAAGAAAAGGGGGAAATCGTAACAAGGACCAATTTTTTAAAGGGCCCTTCCACCTATGCGCCCTTTTCAAAAATTTTGCTTTTGAAATTTGCCTTTGGTTTATTCCCCCCTGCAAATATTTGTAAAAGGGAAAAGAAAATTTAGCACTATTCATCTGTCCCCAAAATAATATGCCTTTTGAAAATAAACTTTTTCCCGAAACAAAACAGTTTTTAAGGAATAACACCTTCAAAGAAAACATGGGAATATTGGAGAAAACCAATTGGCAGGGGAAAATATGAAGATCTTTCTTAAAAAAACATTCACGGGTTTAAAAAACCATTTACATGGGGGAACAAATTTTTAAAATGGGAAATTGTAGCAGAAAGGGATTTTGCTGTTCTTTCCGGAGCCCAGCGAAAAAAACAAATTGCAGTAAATTTCTAAAATCAAACCCGATTTGTTAAACCCCAAAAACTACAAAAAAACTTTACATGAAACTTTTTCCCGAAAGCCGGCCCAAACATAGCTCCTAAATTGTCTGCACGACAAAAAAATAAATGACCCTTTTACATAGAGTTAAAAGTTTTTCAAAAAAGACACCCTTTGTTCCATTACTTTAAATCCTTTAAATTTAAAAAGAGAAACTTTTTTCCCAAAAACCCAAAAACCTTTAAAACACAAGACTTTCCCCAAAAAACCCAGATGAAAAAGTGTAAAATGGAAAGGGAAAAATTTAGGTAAAATTTAAAAATTTTTCCCCCGGGCAGTTTTTCTTTTTAATTTTTTCCCCGATGGCCCCAATGGGTTACACAAAACAAAATTTTCTATGTAAAGACCTAATGCAATAAGCTGATCCCGTTCTCCCCAAAAAGTTTTTTTTGCTTAAAGTACAAACCAACTTGGGCGGTTTTTAAATTTCCCCGGAGTAACTCTTCACTGAAAAAAAAATTTTCCAAAAACTTTTTCTCTATTCAATAAAAGCCCCCAATAACCGACTCAAAAGGAAAAATAAACAAAGGCTTTTTTTGAAGTCTGGGCGAACAAAAAACCCCATTGGTTTTAATGATTGGGAAATTTCTCCCTGGGGGAAAAATCTTTTCTCCCCCATAATCGTTGAAAAAGGGCCTTTTCTATTTTAACCCTATGGGGTTTTTTTTAAACACAATATTAAATTATCTCGGGGGAAAAAACTCTTCCTTTTAAATTCAATAAATTTTTTTTTTCAAAAACCTCTTTTTGAATTTCAATTAAAGAAACTTGAAAAGGGCAAAATATCATTAAATTTTATCAAAAATTTCCTTAATTTCATTTTTCCCACACATGTAGCAGACATTGCCTTTTTGGGGAAAAGGGAACTAAATTTTTGCTCAAGAAATTTCCTGGGTCTACATTCTGTACACAATCGGGGTTTTACATTTTTTTTGGAATCCAAACTAGGACAATTGTTTGATTAAACTACCCCCTTCAAGGTTCAACATAACAAAAACTGGTTTTGTGTCAAATTAAAACTAAAATTTATTAACTACCCGACTTTTCCAGAAAATCTCTCAGATTATCGTTTTTATGTTTCCGTGATGTATGTCCAGTAAACCTATGTAGGAGGTTGGTTTCAAAGCTGCACCCCACGAATGGGCAAACTCACTTTCTCTCTGCGCCTAAGGTGATGCTGCAGATATTAATACTTTCTTTTTACAGCAAATGTCCTTGTATTCACACAACCAGCAATGAAATGATAAATTATGTTGCCTTTGGACAGTCCTGTGCAATCTTGAAATATGTGATTTCAAAGCACTAATTGTTCTAAAAGTGCAACAGCAGTCCCTGTGGATGCAAGGCCAGGTTGGACCTCTGTGATGCAGTTGATAATGTTTCAGAAGAACAGCTTCAACGGCGTGGGTGAATTTGCAGAACTTGCACTGCATTAATGTCAATCTTAAAAAAAAAAAAAAGACGACGAGATTAATAAAGAAGTCAGTAGGAATTTTAAACATTTTATCAATTTAATGACAAAACAGTAGACTGGACACTAGAGTTGACAAAACTGACAGAAAATATTCTGTCCCATTTTGAATTTTTAATACATTGTGCTGCGAAGATGAATTAAAATTAACGTATATTAATTAAGGACACTACTCAACAAACCAAGACCCACAACAGTTTAGGTTATGAAAAGTCAGCAGTCAGTATAAAACAGAGCAGTCAATTAAATGCATTTCAATGTTACGTGATTCAGTACAACTATGACTAGTGCAAATTATCATTGACTTTAAGTTGACCTGCAGCAGATTCTAAACGAACTCGTCTTTGAGATGAACGTGTTGTAACGCAAATTCAAAAGTTGAGCGACAGGACAAAGCGACTGTAGTGAAGCAGCGTGACGTATGTACGTTGGTTGCTCGAGTCGAAGAAAATAATTCAAGATGGCGGAGAACGCTTCAGGACATCGTATTTCTGTATATATCTGATATGTTTGGCATTTTATCTCATATATTTTGTTAAAAGAGCCGAGAAATAAATACTTTTAAATCCAAAAACATCGTTCTTGTGACTTGATGATACCCCTAAGTGACCTGTTGCAGATGCTAGGAACTAGCATGCTACTATCAATACACCGTGTCAAACGTTCACAGAAACAACCAGGAGTAGGCTAGGCTAGGCACGCCGAGACACCCATCAAGAGACAGCGTGTAGCTTGTGTGACTGTAGGGTAACTGCACAGATGCGGCCCGAGCCGCAACCTGTGGCTGGCTTTGCGCCCTCTCTGTCCTTACTAAACCAGCCTGCTCATCTGCTGCCGTCCTGGAGCAGAGACGGAGCATGACTGTCATTACCACCGTGTAGTAACACTGCCAACACTTCTGAAAGATGGCATAAAATGTCAGCTAATGTTGCGACCACAATTTTGAGTTAGCATTGATACCCCAATGACTAGCCTACTCTTGTTACTGTAACAAGTTAGCGAGCATGAATAAAAAATCAGAAGATAACATGTCTGTCCTGTTTTAATTTAATGGGATTTGCCCGGCTAAGTAATGCATCGGTTAGCCGCTAGCTTTCGCTAATGACTAAAAGCTTTGAGTAAATGTTGAAAATGCGTCGGTCACTTTCTCCATTAAACGACGTACAACATACTGCACAACACAACCACTACATTCCCCGTATCATTTTAATTTAATTTAATTAAAGGTTGGTTAAAACTTACCTGTGTGGACTTGTGTGGACTCAAGCTCGAGGCAGCAGCACAATCAGAATGACGCTTCAAGTGAAAAGTATCAACTAGGGCAGTTGGCTTTCGCGGGCTCAATAACGATGTAGGCTTTCCTTTCCCGCATTTCACAACAAAGACATAAGCGTTGGCAGAACTGTTGTCCCTTGTATTGAACCCCAACTTAAGGATTTAAGTATAAACAACTCACCAAATTGTTTTGGAGCACACAACTGTCTTGTTTTGTTGTGCTTACTAACATTATTACCTTACATGTCAATAAATTATATTTTCAAGTTTTACCAACAAAAAATACTGTTTAGGCCAAAAAAATACAAGTTGGATTTTTTACAGTGAACGCGCAGGTGTGTCTCATCGACAGTGAAGGACGCAGATGTACATTGACTCTTAAGAACGCCCTGTACATCCCTTCATTCCCACAAGAACTCTTCTCCGTGAAATGTGCCACTGCACATGGTGCCAAGGTACTCTTCGAGGAAGGTAACAATGTTCTTGTGGCGTCTAACGGCGCAAGGTTTAACATTCAAGTGTGTAACAGAATGTATTACTTGCAAACAGAGTGTGATGAAGATGATGTGTGCAATGTTAGCCATGATATCCAAACCTGGCACGAAATTATGGGGCATTGTAACTATGATGACATACTGAAACTGCAGGATGTAACCGTAGGCATGCACATTAAAGGTGCAAAGCGTAAGCCTGACAAAGAATGTCATGTGTGCATAGAGGGGAAGTTTACTCAGACGAGAAACAGAAATGCAACTGACAAGGTGCAAACACCACTTGAGTTGGTAAACACTGATCTAGCTGGTCCAGTGACAAATGGTTCAATTGATGGTTACAGGTATATGCAATCTTTTACAGATGTGTGCACAGGAGTAGTTTTCACTTACTTTCTGAAAGCGAAGAGTGATGCCGTACAGGCTACTGAAAAGTTTCTGGCTGACGTAGCGCCTTATGGCAGTGTGAAGTGCATCCGGTCAGACAACGGGACCGAGTTTACTAGCAGAGAGTTTAAGTCACTACTAAGTAAGAACAGAATAAGACATGAGACGTCCTGTCCTTACTCCCCACACCAGAACGGGATAGCTGAGAGGGAGGGGCGCACTCTCTTCGAGATGGCTAGGTGTAAGCTTATTGACAGCAAATTACCTAAGACCCTATGGCATTATGCTGTTCAGGAAGCAGCCTACACCAGAAACCGATGCTTTAACAAGCACATTGGTACAACACCGTACACAGCATTGACAGGGAAGAAATGTGATCTAGCTAAAATGCACAAATTCGGGTCAGAGTGTTACGCGTACCATCAAGACAAGGGTAAACTAGATCCGAGGTGTAAGAAGGGGCTCTTCGTAGGGCACGACAAAGGCAGCCCCGCTTTTCTAGTTTACCACCCCACCAAGGGAAAAGTGCAGAAGCACAGATTGGTCAAATTTATCACAAAGACCACATGTGAGACTCAGACTCAGGACTTAGGATTTGACCCCATTGAAAATAGTGAGAAGACAGACACATCACAGCCCAGTGCTACGAGCACAGACGTACAGACTGACAGTCCACAATCCCCAGGAGATGATGGTGAGGAGCACCACAGGGTGACGCCACAGGCCCCAAGCAGTGGGAGATACCCCACTAGAGAGCGTAAGCCCCCGAGTTATCTTTGTGATTACGCTACTCAGGAAGATAGTGGTGATGATGATAGTACGCTCACCAATATTGACTATTGCTATTGAGCAGTGTGTGGTGTGCCACTGACCTTTAAACAGGCTATGGCATCACCACAGGCAGGTAAATGGAAGTGGGCAATGGACGACGAGATGCAGTCACTCGAGGAAAACCAGACCTTTACCCTGACCAAATTGCCAGAGGGCAGAAAGACAGTGGGAGGTAGGTGGGTATACTCTATTAAGGAGGATAGTGATGGACATGAGCAGTACAAGGCCAGATTTGTGGCGAAGGGGTATAGCCAGAGAGTGGGGATAGATTATGGTGAGACATTCTCCCCCACGGCCAATATGACCAGTGTGCGTGTAGTCATGCAAAAGGCAGCCCAAGAAAACTTGGTACTACAACAAATGGACGTAAAGACGGCGTATCTACATGCACCCATAGACCGAGACATTTACATGGATCAACCTGAAGGTTACGAAAAAGTGGGAGGAAACCTAGTGTGTAAATTAGAGAAGTCTATTTATGGTCTGAAGCAATCGGGGCGTAACTGGAATGAGATGCTACACAAATGTAGCATCTCATTGATGCCGGCCTTTTTATCTGCCGAGGGAGTTCACATCTGTTGTTCTAACAGCAGTGTATGTTCCGCCGCACGCTGACAACAACACAGCGCTGGAGGAGCTGTATGGGATTATCGACAGGACAGAGACTTCTCGGCCAGAGGCCGCATTTATTGTGGCCGGGGATTTTAACAGAGCCAACATGAAGAAAGTCCTGCCGAAATACTATCAGCACGTCAGCTGCCCCACGCGCGGTGGAAATACACTGGACCATGTTTACACTCCTTTCCGGCATGGATATAAAGCCCTCCCCCGCCCCCCCTTCGGCAAGTCAGACCACATATCTCTTCTTCTGCTCCCCGTTTACCGGCAGAGACTGAAGAGGGACCGACCTGTGACAAGGACAGTGCAGCGTTGGTCCGAGCAGTCTGACTCTGCTCTCCGCCACTGCTTTGGCATCACGGAGTGGTGTGTGTTTGAGGAGGACGATATAAACACACACACTGACGCGGTCATTTGCTACATCGGCAAATGCATCGATGACGTCGTGCCGCGGATTACTGTACGGACATTCCCAAATGAGAAGCCCTGGATAAACGGCGAGGTCCGAGCTAAACTTAAAGCACGGGCCATCGCGCACAGCGGCGGTGATTTGGATGAGTACAGGAATTCCAGGTATGCACTCCGGAGAGCTATTAGCAGTGCGAAAAGACAATACAGGGACAAGGTGGAGTCGAACTACAAGGGCTCCAACGCCAGAAATATGTGGTCTGGACTAAAAACAATAACAGACTACAAAAGGACAACGAGTGGTGCTGAGGAAGTGTCTGCATCTCTCCCAGATGAACTGAACACATTTTATGCACGCTTTGAGAAGCCCCCGGCTGTGGAGGCACCAAAGGCCCAGGATCCCTGCTCACTGGTTTTAACCAGTGCAGATGTGTGTAGATCTCTGAAGAGGATCAACGCACACAGGGCTCCGGGACCTGATGGCATCCCTGGCCGTGCTCTCAAGGTGTGTGCAGTTCAGCTGGCAGATGTGTTCACAGACATTTTCAATAGGTCACTGCTCCAGTCTGTAGTCCCCACATGCTTTAAAGAGTCCATCATTGTCCCTGTCCCCAAAAAGACAAAACCCATCTGCCTCAATGACTACCGCCCAGTTGCACTCACCTCCATCATCATGAAGTCCTTTGAGCGGTTAGTCAAAACTTTTATCACCTCCTCCCTCCCTGACTCACTGGACCCCATGCAGTTTGCCTACAGAGCAAACAGGTCCACGGATGATGCCATCTCCCTCACCCTCCACACTGCCCTCTCCCACCTGGACCAGAGGAACACTTATGTGAGAATGCTGTTCATTGACTACAGTTCAGCATTCAACACCATTGTGCCCTCCAAGCTCATCATTAAGCTCAGGGACCTTGGGCTCAACAGCGCCCTCTGTGACTGGATCATGAGCTTCCTGACGGGCAGATCCCAGGCAGTGCGGATGGGGAACATCACATCCTCCACCTTGACCCTCAACACCGGAGCCCCTCAGGGCTGTGTGCTCAGCCCTCTCCTCTACTCCCTGTTCACGCACGACTGCGTGGCCACACACAGCTCCAACACCATCATCAAGTTTGCTGACGACACGACCGTCATCGGCCTGATCACAGACGGCGACGAGACGGCGTACAGAGAGGAGGTCAGAGCCCTGACATCTTGGTGCCAGGACAACAACCTCCATCTCAACGTCAGCAAAACAAAGGAGCTGATTGTGGACTACAGGAAGAGGCAGAGAGAGGCACACACACCCATCACCATCGACGGGACTCCTGTGGAGAGAGTCAGCAGCTTCAGGTTCCTCGGGGTAAACATCAGTGAGGACCTGACATGGACACATCACACCAGGGTCATATCCAAGACGGCTCGACAGCGGCTCTTCTTCCTCCGCAGGCTGCGGAAGTTCAACATGGACTCCAGGATACTCTGCAACTTCTACAGGTGCACCATCGAGAGTATCCTGACTGGCTGCATCACCGCCTGGTATGGCAGTTGCACCGCCCTCAACCGTAAGACTCTACAGAGGGTGGTGAAAACTGCTCAGCACATCACCAGGACGGAGCTGCCATCCATGGAGGACCTCTACACCCAGCGGTGTAGGAAGAAGGCCGGTAGGATATTAAAGGACCCCCATCACCCCAGCAACAATCTGTTCTGTCTGCTGCCGTCTGGCAGACGGTACCGCAGCATCCGGACCAAGACCACCAGACTCAGAGACAGTTTTATACCACAGGCTATAAGACTACTGAACTCCTGAGCTGTGTGAATGTCTACTCACATCTGTTTATAGTACACACATACATATATATTATACACATCTGCCATACATATCTGTTTATAGTACACATATCTATATATTGTACATATCTGCCATATATATCTGCTATACATAACATATGCATCTGTCCATACCTCCTCATTCAACAGTGTAAAGTATTTAAATGCTCTCAATGTATTCCACATATGTATATATTTCACATCCTCAAATCTTTATTGTTGTTATTGTAAATATTCTTCTCTCTTTTTGCACTATTTTATTTATGTTATTTGCACCATGTATGTTGAGTTGTTGGAGGAGCACGCGACATAAGATTTTCATTGCCAACATATACGCTGTATCTGCTGTGCATATGACAAATAAAGCCTTGAAACCTTGAAACCTTGAAATGCTTGATAAATGACAACTTCACACAGAACCCAGCGGATCATTGTGTATACTCAAAAGAGTCTAAGCAGGCAGGGAAGGTGATTATAGTCATTTGGGTGGATGATCTTATCATCGCAGCGAATAACATGAGAAGTCTAGAGCAAGTGAAGGCAATGCTTTCCACCAGGTTTAAGATGAAGGACCTAGGCAGGTTGAAGCATTTTCTAGGCATAGACTTCAGTCAGACTGATGATTGTGTAACAATGTCACAACAGAGGTATGTTGACAAGATTCTCAACCGTTTTGATAAGCAGGAGTGCAGAACACGCGAGACACCATGTGAACAAAAGGTTGACTACACTGATGAAATTTTCAGGAGCCATGTTTGGTGTAAGCGTCTGATGAGCTGTAAATATGTTAAGTACTGTATGTACTGTAAAATGTTTTGATTTATTTCTGGGTTTATTCTGATTGTTAAAAGCTGTACAGGATACAAGTCACTCATAAGTGGGAGTGTTGACATATCGTCGCTGTCCGATGAAACTCACGTACATCCAAAACGGTTACTTTTCAGGAAATGAAAAAAACACCCTAATTTCAAAGCAGTTAAACGTAGCGTTGTCATACTTGGTACGTCATCTTTAATTATAATCGTAATATTGCCAGTGTGAAGGTATAGTTCACATTTTACCAAAATCTAGTTTAAATGGATATACGTGCATATTTTACAGTAACGGTGGTCGATACGCGTTCTTCCGATCATGAATGGGCAAGTCGCGTTTCATACTGACAGATGAATAGGCTACGCTAAGTTTATTAAATAGCCTACGTCCAACCTAAGGCTATTTAATAAACTGAGCATAGCCTATTTATCTTGTCAGTATGAAAATCAGTGAACTGATTCATTGTCCCTTCATAATTATGTCTCCTGCTAACTATGGGATAATGAATCAGTACGCTAACAAGCTAGACAGAGGTTGTAACGAGACCTACCGTGCCAAAAAAAACGAATTACGGTAGGTCTAACGTCACTCCTCCACTCCTAGACCTACGTCTCAGGCGACAAGGGGAAAACTTTTTCTAGCAATAAAGTTAGGCCTACTGTAAAGGAAAGCTATTGTCTCACCAGGCTATCATCAAAATGATATTTATTTGGCACTGTATTGCAGAAAAGAAAATGAAAAATGAAGCTGCCATTTCACTAAACTCCAGTTAGCCCGTTCCTGTTTATTCCCTTTTCTTCTTCAGGTGATTCAAGCACGACTAATTAGGCTCACTACTGCTACTACAGGTGGAATTATAAAATAGCAACTTGCCTAAATGCAAGATTTTAATCATGTCTTTCCTGTCAGATTAGCAGATAGGAATTCCAAGAGTTCAACAGATAAAACCAAGTCATTTAAAACATGCACATAAACAATAACTTGTTCTATTTATTGACATTTCTTTAATCAATAACACATTTATCTAGGTAGTCAGAAAAACCACACTTGCTTTTATCAATAAATAAATAAATACATAAATAAGGTTCAATAGTGGTGTGTATGTTAATTGTTTGTTGAGCTGACCATCATTCATGGTCAAGTGCATCGTAAAATGGATGAAAGTCCTTCGGTAAGACATGTTTCAGTTCTTGAAGGTGCTTGAACTTCAGTGCTTTAATTTTCTGGGGGGATGTATAGAGTGGGGCCACGCTGACACACGTCTTCCTCAGGGATGGGGATGTGAAGGGTTGCCAGTTGTCGGAGTGGAGTAATTTGAACTCCATACTGCCATCCACATTGTATCTAATAGAGAGGTGAAAGAAAAGAGGGGTGTTGGGGAACAGAGAAAGGAGGGAACCAAAAGCAAGTTTAGATTTTTAAAACAAAATATTTTAATATGATATGGCTAATGTTTCATGTATGAAAAAGTAGTATGTACAAACCTGACTGCTCGGAGGTCATGCACCGTAGGATCGCCAACTTTGCTACCAGGTCGAATTGACTTGCAGATGTTCACTTTGCTGAAGTCTTGGAAAAAGCTGTAATCAACATACTTCAGCTCGTATGGTTTTGGACTTGAACGAGCTCCCCGAATGACTGCAGCATACTCAGCTGGAACATGTATATCTCGGTTCCTCAATTTTCTTTCAATCACACTGTGCACCGAGTCACATTCCATCTGTGTGTGGCCTCTTTGAAGGTACTTCTGCGTCACTTGCTTTTTTCTTTCAGTGGCAAACTTTAAGAGGGCATTGCTCAGGACCAGGTTTCGGTTTTGATAACCACACCCATCACTCCAAAGAATGAATTCAGTGTAAGTGGGGTGTGTTTCAAGATAGTCCACAATGCAGGAGGCAAACTCATTGGCAGAGACCCCCCCCTCACCCTCATGCCAAAGGTAATTTGTCGCTTCATGTGATGCCATATTGTAGATGGTAAAATTATGGACACCGAGCTTCATTTTGAAGTAGAGGGCAGACGCTTGAAGCTTTGGGCAGAGGAGAAGGCCCTGCAGATCCATGCATGCAACCAAGGTGGTGTTATTTGCAAGTTGTTTGTCGCTTTCCTTTTCTGCTCGTGCCTCGTCCTTCTTAACGCAGTGTTCCTCCCACACAGCAGCCTCGATGTTACCGGCTTTGAAGGCACAGCAAGTGTCACATTGATCTTTCTTTGGATGGAACAATGACAGATTTAATTCTTTAAAGGTGTTACTGAACACTTGTCTTGACAGAGGCTGGATGCCGTTGGCTGCACATGTTTGCTTATATTGTGAGTGGAGATGATTAATTGACCTGAATAACGGCTCCAGGTACATCTTGGAAGAGGAGGACCTACAGTCAGGGGCGGATCTAGAAAAATATTTATGGGGTGGCGAGAGAGGGGCAGGAACTTTTGAGGGGTGGCAGACGTATATTTAGAGAATTTTATCACAGTTATCAGTTTGATGAGAAATATATGCACGCACACACTACATAAGGGCACAGACTGCCATTTACAAACTCATTCAGACAAGCTTAATCTCATGCAATGTCTTGCATTTGAGGTTTCAGGTGAAACGGTTCATATTAGGAATAAGTTACCATACAATGTGATCTCACTTAATAGGAGATAGAAGTGTGGTCACACTACTATAGGTGGGGCATTATCACAGGAAAGGCATTAAGGTAAGACACAGATGTTGAGTGGCAGTAACACATACTCCCCTAAGTAGCTTGAACTATTAAACAACAAGGGACACTTCATTCATTTCAATCTGAGCTGCTTTATTCCATCAAAAGGCTCACAGAGTTCCAAGCAGACAACTTTCAGCCCAACAAACGTGCTGGAGACAATGTGGTGAGATGCCTCCAAATCATACACATGTTTCACAATTCCATTTTTATGTAGGGTTCTATACCTTGGGGAGCTAGAAGAACTGGTAATCAAAGAAGACCAATACTTAAGGTTCTTTTAGTAGCAAGTAAGAAGGCTATAACTAAGAACTGGCTTAAAATAGATGGGCCAAAACGTAAACAATGGCTATCTTTAGTAGAGGAAATCAAAGAAATGGAAATGCTCCCATATAAATTGAAAATAAAAGAAAAACTATTTGCAAGAAACTGGTTAAAATGGCATATATGGTATACACATAACTAAAGAAACTAGACATATCTACAGAAGGAAAATAATTGTATGGACACATCCCTGGTTAGAGGCCTGTTCCTGTGAAGTGTGTTTTATTTTATGTATTTATTATTTTTGTTTATCTATTTCTGTACAATTGTCTTAACATATATTTTGCTATCAATGTCTGGTAGCTTTTTCACTACTGTACTGTAGGAATACTAATAAAAACAAAGTAAAAAAAAAATAAGGCTCACAGAGTTACAAAAGGGTGAAGTTGTCATGCCTATAACAGCTGAATGCGGCGATTTCCATGTTGCTCAGCAAAACGCTTCACAAGTTTATCTAGATCTAATGCTTTTGTGCGTTTTGATTCAATGCTGAGTACAGCCAAACTCGATAGTCTCTTTTCTGACATAGTAGACCGCAAATATGTCTTTATGAGCCTGAGAGATGAAAAACTTCGTTCACAGGATGCACTGCTCACAGGTAAAACAACCGCTATTTTGCACAACCTGAACAACTCATAAAAAACATCCTGGTATGGGTCCAACAACTGAGTGAACTCCATTAGAGTGGTAGGACTCTCCTTTTCCCCCTTTTTTCTGTCTAGTAATCTCCTCGTCTGATGTAACTCGTGTTTGAGATCCTCAATATCTGAATCATAAGCTTCAGCCAATAACAGCACAGCCTCCTCTCTCAAAAAAGTTGGACTTGACGGATTTAGTGCCTGGACACCCTGCATGATGTTACAATTTGTGTTAGAAAATCTTCGTCCTATTTCTCCAATCATGTTATCCAGAACTGGATAGTACACAGAGACACAAAAAGTGTGTTTGCTATCTGGAACTACATGCTGTCCCAGGGTGGAGAGGATGACAGTATCCTGAAGCACCTTTGTTGTCTGTCTTGGCCTCTTTGATTTTCGCTGAGTTGTATCAATGTTACTTCGTTGACATAAATCAAGTGTTTCACTCCACATTTCCTCAAAAGAGGCTTGACTACGGTACTGGACCAGTGTCTCTTTAAGTGCCTCAATAAGTTCAACAGCCTTAGCATGGTCCAATGTTTTAGACTGGAGCATGTCTGATAAAAATTTGGAGTCACTCAGGACCTTTCTGAACAGCACAAGAGATCCAGCAAAATTCAGATCAATTTGAGCCAATATCCCTCTTGCTTCAACAGCTCTTTGTGGATGGTTCTCAGATGCGATCTCTTCAAGCACCTGTACTATTGCAGGCAACCTGTCCATAACATTGCGACATGCTATATGCCTACAGGCCCAACGTGTATCACTTAGCCGTTGGAGTTCCCTTGGTGCACCATCAAACATCTCCCGCTGAACTTCCAGCCATTTGTTATGTACATAGGACCCAGACATGAATACATACAGTCGTTCCAATAATGAGAAGAATTTTCCTGCATCTGCCACACTTTTTACAGCGTCTACTATAACTAAGTTCAAGCAGTGTGCGCTGCAGTGAACATAGAAGGCATGTTTGGCTACTTCTTTTATTCTAGCTTGAACACCTGCATGTGCCCCGCGCATCACTGCCGCGCCATCGTAGCCCTGGCCTACAAGGTTTTTCTTGTACTCTAGCCCATGCTTCTCAAGGAAGCATATCATTTTGTCACTCAAGGCAGCAGCATCCAGGTGTTCTGCCACTTCAAACTCCAGAAAGCTCTCATGAACCACACCGTTGTAAAAATATCTCAGAACAAATGACATTTGCTCTTTTTTCTGAAGATCTTTCGTTTCATCAACAATAACTGAAAACTGCTTACTTGTCTTAACTTCCTGGATTATTTCCTCTTTGACCATTGCAGCCAAGCATTCAAGTATTTCATTTTGTATTGTTTTACTGGTGTATTTAGCATTTTTAGCTTGTTGTTCAAGTCTTTTTTTGATGATGGGGTTATGGTTACCCAGCAAGTCTAACATAGACAGAAAAACACCTTTATTGTCTGAATCGAGAGACTCCCTGTGACCCCGCTGTGCTATGTTTTCTGTGGCTGTTAGAACTAAAATTTCAGCTAATGTTTTAATATAGTATTGATTTTCAGCCACCTGCCTCTTTTTTTGCTCATCCATTAGCCCAAACATTGAGGTATTTTTATCCTTCATTTTATTGTTCTCTGTCCATGCAAACATTGCATTTACATGGCTTTCAGATCTGGCATGAGAACAGAAACCACTGTCTTTCATTGTAGCCTTTTTCCAGTTTTGATAACCCTCGAATGAGGTGAAAACAGTCCTTGGAGCATCGGGAAGGGAAAAATGCCTACAGGCAAAACAGTAAGATGCGTCTTTAGATTGTGAGTATTCTAACCAGGGATGAGATTTGTACCAGTCGCTGCGGAAGCTTCTCCTGGCTCCTCCCTGGAGTGTCTTTGGGAAACTCTCCCGCACTGGCTGCACTGGAACCTCACACCTGGACTTGGATACGTCTAGAAGTTGGAGGGGAGGAAAGATTCAAACAGCATTACCTCTGAACAAATTATACAATAATATAACAACGAGTAAAACATTATCAATTTGGAACTGTCATTGATTAGTTATAATAATCAGACTGTGTTAACACACACTAACATTTTAGCCTGGGAGAGTATTTATAGGTTAATTTGTTTAATTCTCATTCTCACACTTACACATTTCCCCAATTATTCGTATTCAAGCAAACATTAATAATTACATTTATTTGAAGTCAAAGCAATGTCTCTTAAATGCACCTAATAGCAAAATGTCCGTTTTTGTCATTTGTTGTTCTTATGTAACTAAGTAGGCTACTATGTACTATGCAGCAACAGTTTCCATACCATGTGGACCAACTCGACTGGAGATCGTTGGTGATGGCTCAGCAGGCACTCTCCTTTCCCTTTCACTGTCTGAGCCCTGTCTCTCGCTTTCTACCTCCTCATCTTGATGGTGCTCTCCCTCCTCCATATCTTCGCTGCGGTGTTCTCCCACCTCCTCCTGTCCCTGGTCACCTTGGCCCTGTATTCTATCTCTGTCACGTTTCTGTTGCCCTTCTCTCTCTCCTTCCACCTCGTCTTCATCTTTTCTCTCTTCTTCCACCTCATCTCCTCCGTCTACATTGCTCAGTTGTTTATTTTCTGCTTCTCTCGACTTTTGCTTTGGTGAAAAAAAACTGCTTATGCTACCTTTCCTCTTCATTTCTGTAAGATGATTCAAAGTAACTTTACAATGTTTTCCTTGACACACGTTGAATCAATATTAGCTTTTGTAGCTTACTTTACACAGTACTAGCATCAGACCTAGCTAACATTACATCAAAGATAATCTAGTATTACCGTCTCTGATTACATGTATAGTAAGCGGATCATCTCAAAATCAGCATCACAACTATACTAGCACTGCACAACTATACTAGCAATTTAATTTATTGAAGAAAAGAAAACAAATGTTTTACCTCTTTCCTCCCGTGTGTCCTCTCCTTGCGACTCCTGGCTCCTTCACTTCGCGTTAGCGCCACTCACTTTTCAAAAGAAAGCAGTCAGGTGCTAGCCTGGGTCCCAACCGAACGTAGCCCTGGCCCAATCAGATTGCCAGGGCGGGCTTTAGACGATGATGGACAGATGAACAACAGGAACGTAACCAACCACGTCACTTAAGAGCGCTTGGGTTGCATTCGAATAGCCTCGTTGCACGGTAACCGTAAATTCTACTTCCGCTGTTACTGTATGCGCTTCCAAACTTCCGGTGTGATATCGGTGAACGTCAAACATGGCGAGTTTCTACACTAGATGCCTGCAGGATCTCCCAAACATTTCCATCTCAGATGTCCACCGACTTGTTCGGATGGGCAGTTCTACACCGAAGAGCAAACGTGATAAGGGATACAAAATGTACCTATCCAGTTATATCGACAATTATGAAGGTAAGTTGTAACTATGGCACAATATTATTGTAGCTACATAGCTAACATTAGCGCTTACATAGTGATATTACTGTGGTAATAGCTTTACTTACTTTTATAATTTAACGTGGTCTTTGCTCGACTTTTCAATGTTAGAAAGATGTAAGATTATTGTTTTGTATAAAATAACATGTATGATGTTGAATTCCCACAGTTTCAAATAAAGATCCAGCAGGGAGAGTGAGCGTCAGGGCTGTTTGTTTCAGGTCGATGAGGAAAAACGATAAGCCTCACGACCTCAGAGTAGGGAGAAAAAGTGTCTTAACCTATGGTCTTAACTCATCTGTTCATGTCCAATTCTGGGGTATTTATGTGGCTAGATTTGGTAAGCTGTATGTAGACGAAAATAAGTGCAGTTAAAGACACAACCCCATGCGTAGCTTTCATGACTACCCCAGAAACGGGTTGCTGTTGCTCCTGTTCTTTGGAGCGTTTAGGCTAAGTGTAGACCTACGGTGGGTACATCAGTCAGTATGAGGTGAGAGCTGATTTTGTACCTGTAAACCTAGGCTATAATCACCTGTTCTATGTTAACACCGTTGATTTAATAGTATAGTTTAAGGAAAACCATCTAAGAGATTCGTGAGACAGGCTTACTTGTTTGAATGTGCTCAGACCAAATGTTAATCGTTGTTAAAGTGTTTAATTTAGGTACTGTAATAAACTAAAAAGGTTGCACTTTTTGCAGACCTACTCTAGCCTGAAAAGTCAGCCTGCCCTCATCTTTCTCATTTTTGGTTTTGTTATACAGTAGACATTTAAGTTTAATGATTTAAATGTGACATTAAAGCCATTTTCTTTTGATTTATAGATGACTTTTGAGAACAGCTCACCTGTTCAGATTGCTGTGGCAGAGTGTTCCTGTGTGGCCGGAACAGCACTCTGTAACCATAATGTGGCGCTGTTATATCAAACGGCGCACTACTCCACACTCAATCTTAAGGCAGTGCCTCCTGTCCTTAGCTGCACAGAAACGGAGCAGCAATGGCACAAACCAAGAACAATGGTAAGTATGCTTAGAACCTAATCATACATTGATAGCCTTCTTTGTTAATCTATGATATTTGTTAATTATGTTTTAATTACTTAAATTAATAATTTTGTTATGGTTTTCAGGGTGTGAAACCAGGCAGAGTAGGTGACATGGTCATCATTTCAACACGGCCAAAGTCCAGGCAGTACACGGTAGCAGATGGTGTAAGGTAGTATCTACTGTCATATGTTTAAGCAACATAAAATGAGTGGGAGTGAGGTGTGAGGTTTGGAAGTGAGGTTTTTCTTGGATATCCTCATTCATGGGTGTGGTTCAGCCACAGGCACGAAGACAAAGGCAACAGTTAATCAACGGCTTGGAAATTCTCTCTATGGAAAATGCGGAGTGATAATTAGTACCTAATTGTTGTATAAAACTTTGTTTACTGCTGTCTATGTTTCCTTTTGTTTTGTTTTCAGCGCGTTATTTGTTTCTTCTCTTAACTATGAACTTTATTTTCCTAAGGAGTAAGCGCTACAAGGCTGTGCGAGGGGACTTGCCAGACCCAGATGTCCTGAAAGTAGATGAGGCATACAAGGACTTCACTGCAGACATTGCTCCACTCATCACCACCATGGCAATAAGCAGCGATGTTCCACTTGTTGATTCGGCCTACGGACCAGTCCAGGAAGGTAGCCCCATCTCCTACCAACATCCAGTGCCACTGAGTCGGGTAGTAGTTCGTCACCAGGACACCCCTACTCCACCAGCTCTGCCTTTGGATGGATACAGGCTGGATCCAACCACCTGTAACTTTGTTTGCAGCCACCAACAACAGAACCAGCTGACGTCCCTTGCCATAACCTTGGATATGGCAAGGAAAATAGAAGTTGCAACGAGGGAGCAGAGCAACAGTGTAGAGTGGTACCATGTCAGGAAACCAAGGCTTACATCTTCCAGGTTCAGGGAGGTGTGCCATGTGAGAGGGCACAGTTCTGCTGAGAACCTGGCAGAGAGGATTCGCAAAGGTGGGGTTCAGACCACTTTAATGAAGAGGGGGCTGGCGCTGGAGCCAGTTGCTATCCAGGAGTATAGCAGAATCCAGAATGTAAGTTACTGGCCATGTGGCTTTGTGATACACCCAGATGCACCCTGGCTCGGATCCTCTCCCGATGGTGTGGTGTTCGATCCAACTGAGAGCCCACCATTTGGATTGGTCGAGATCAAGTGCCCCAACGTTAACAGTTATGTGGACTGTAGCTATATGCAAATGCAGAGCGGCACATTAAAACTAAAACATAGCCACAGCTACTACTGGCAGGTACAAGGTCAACTGTTACTCACTGGGATGGAATGGTGCGATTTCATTGTTTTTGCTGAGGAGGACATTCTCGTACAGCGTATCCATAGGGATCCTGAGGTGGCAAGGGTGATACGGGAGAGGGGGGATTATTTCTTTTTTTATTTTTACTTGGGCTGATGTTTTAAAGTCCGTGGTTCATTCAATCAGTTGTTACATGTTTTTGTTTGGATCTTATTGTTCACTTTAATAGTTCATCTTTACAAAAACACAGATCAGTTTTTTCATTCTGGTTTCATTGTTCATTTTTACAAATCCATACAATAACGCAAATCAGTGTTCTGGTTTCATTGTTCATTTTTACAAACAACTGGGGCTAAAGTGACAGAATGCTAGGTTAGTATGTTTTGTTGTCTTCTACAGTCTTTACAGACAAGCAGACTTTCAAAGCCATGTAAAACTGGACAATACATATGATACCAACTTGGTCATCTTGGAAGCACTGAGGTGAAACTGTCTACAACGTCTTAAAGGTTTTGTATAGATTTCTAAAAATGAACAATACAACCTCTACACTGGTAGAGATTTGCACAAACAAACAATAAAGATCAGTTCAGGTTTTGTATAGATTTCTAAAAATGAACAATAACTGACTGAAAGAACTGATCGTTTGAACTGACTCAAAGAACTGATCATTTGAACTGACTGAAAGAACTATTCATTTTAACTGATTGTAAGAACTGCTGATTGAACTGATTGAAAGTGCTCCCAATTCATTGCTGAATTGCCCACGCCTTCACTAGTGGCCCGTTCTGGTAATTTACCAGAAAGCAGGCAACACTGAACAACTGCTCAATGTTTCCACATACAGACAGTGGTATTTCGGTGTCAAAAAGTTTGTTTTCCTTTACCCTCCTTATGCACCTCTCCACGTGCACTCTCAGACGTGCAATCGACTGGGTCTGCCTGACATTCTCCCGACTCATTTGTTTGTTTTTGGAGAGGAAGGCTGGTCGGTACACTTTACAGGGAACAAGGTCATCCACACGGAAGCCTTTGTCCACCATTATTGCCATGTCTGGCTTCAGCAGCTTTGTGATCCCCGAAAGCTTAAAGATCTCTCGGTCACTTATGGACCCTGCGTACAGTCCTGAAACAAAGGTAATGGCACCATGTGGTGCCATACCAATCATCGCTTTGAGTGTTGGATGCGATTTGTAGGTAGAAAACACCTCAGACTGTAGGAGAAGAGAGGATGGTGTTTGACAGAAAATCTCAGTACAGTCAAACACTGCCTGTGTGTCAGCAAAGGCAGCAAATTCAGGCGGTAAGTGAGCTCTGACAACTTCCGATGGGAGCCAAAGACGCTTGCTTCCTAGCAAAGTGTACAAGAACTGTGTCCAAGTAGACACAATCCGACTTGCAGTGCTGCGATGGATGTTGAATCTCTCAGCAAGGTCATTGAGATGTAAACCCACTGATAGATACATCAGGAAGAGCAGTAGCTCGTCAACAGCTGGAAGTTTCTGTTGAAAAATGTAAATATATATATTTACTTGCCATTGTCTTTAACATTGACATTGTAACTATAATAAGTAACATTGTTCCTTTGTAACATTGTACCTTCAGTAGGCTAAGTTTATTGATTAACTTAACATTGGTTTTCTGATATAGGCCTAAGTAATAAAATGACTAATTTCATTATATTAGATCCACAACTCTGCTTTGACAAGTTATCACTTGCACTTACCGTTTGAGGGGAACTGCTGCTGCTGTTTGAGGCGGTTTTCGAGCTGGTAATCCTCACCATTTTGCTGTTCACGGCAGGCTCCACAAGTCTCCAAAATGCCTGGAAATGCTGGTAGGATGCAAATCTGGTGTAGAACCGAATGCTGTCATCCGACGCTGTCAGACGATGTAACCCAAACCTCTGCCGCAGGTGTAGCCCCTCGATCTGCTGTTCCAGCTCCAAAATCCTCCGACGCAAGGCTTCGTTGTCCTCAACCAAGTCACTTGCTCGTATCACCGTTTGTGGCAACACCGAGTAGTCGTGGTCAGTAGCTACAGCCGCGATTTCCATCTCGTTGTCAGAAACATCGGGACTCTCCACATCTGGCCGCGGGCGCCTCTCCCAAACACTCGGTCTAGGTGCCGATAGCTCAAACCCGTTCCAAGAAAACAGAACAGGGACTGATCCCTTTTGGAGTTTTCTTAGTCCCCCGGCTGTCACGACAAAATCTGTGCTTTTAAAGTGCCTACTGCAGACCTTTGAATGTTTCGTCGGACTGAAATTATCCCTTCGGATTCTCCTCAGCCACTCGGCCCGTACCGCCGGGTCAACGGGAAATGAATGAAAGGAAAGTAGCTTATTGTACCTCGAAGAATTCGTACACTGAGGTACACAACAGTGCAGTGCCGATGTCCCCACCCTTTGAAAGGTCAGTCGTCTTTCTTTTATTGTGAACACACTCATTGTACACTTCTAAATAGTAAAAGCCGGTTACCGGTATCCAGCTGTCAAACGCTATCATAACACGGAAGTGTTCGACCGGAAGTTTAGACGCGCATACAAGTAACAGCGGAAGTAGAATTTACGGTTACCGTGCAACGAGGCTATTAGAAGAGACACTTTTTTCTAGGGCTGTCCCCGACCAAGGATTTTGTTGGTCGACCAGTGGTCGTCATTTACTCCGACTAATCGACTAATCGCCCCCCCCCCCCCCCCCCCCAATTTTTTTTTTTTTTTTTTTTTTTTTTTTTTACAATTTTGACCGGGATACACATCTGTGAAGTTTTACCTTTAATGCCCGGCTACCGCATCTATTCACATTTACCACTAACGCCGGGAGTAACCTTGTGTGACTACTAACAAAATGTTTCCTGGTTCATCTAAACACTAGGCCTATAGCCTACACAAGTTCTTCTCTCAGTCGGAGAGTGAGAAAAAAACCCGACGTTCGCAGAAAGACAGACGGAGTTTGAACATTCTGATTATTTATTTTAAACAGGCGCCACACACGTACTGAATGATGATGCAACAATTCAACAAAACCAAAAATAATAATACAGCCTTAAACTAATTAAAAAAAAAAACATATTATTATTTTCGTTTCTTTTGGAAATGTACATAACGAAAAAAAATATGATTGCTGTAAAATAGGCAAACATGAATAGCCCTAAACTAATAAATAGGCCTAATTTGAAACAGACAGTGCAGATTAACAGACCAACGAGGTAGACTTGCATAAAAAACCTGAAGCTCACAGTGATTTGTCCTCGGCTCTGAGTTTTCTCAAATTGTGAGAAAGGAAGACCAATTTGTCCACATTGTCAGGGAGAAGTGAACTCCGCGTCTTGCTAACAATGAAGCCGGCCTTAGAGAAGATGCGCTCCGATGGTGTGGACGTGGATGGGATGGAGTGAATACGCATGGCTGCTCTGGCCAGCTTCGGGTAACGCTCCTCGTTTTTTTGCCACCATGCTAGCGGTCCCGACTCAACTTTTGTTTTATCCTCCAAGTACCATTTCATTTCATTGTTCTGTTCTTCTGTCTGCAGCTCCTCATCTGTACCCATCAGCATGGATATTTCGTCCTGCTTTTCATTCTTTTTTGTTTTCTTCTGTGGTACAGGCCCGGGTTCGTTGTCGTCCCCACTGGCGTGCTGTGTCTGGGCAGGCTCTTCTGCTGGAGATAGACTCTCAGCTAAATCCAACACCGTAGTGTATGCCTGGTTGCGTTTCTCTTCCTCCATAAACGATAAGCTTTTAAAGCGTGGGTCCAAGACAGCAGCTTTGATGTAAATGCTGGACTGCAGCTCCTTGTTTAGCTCCCACCTCTTGTCAATTTCCTCACCAAGTGTTTTCTTCAGTGCTGTCACGGCCGCGCTGTCATCCTCGCGCAGCAACAGGTGACGTCTTTTCATGTTTATGAGCATGGGCAGCGTGGCAGAGAGAGATGCATTAAGATCTTGTGAAAGCAACTCTGTAAGTGTGACCATCGGCTTCAACACCGACACTATGTCTTCTGTTATCCTCCATTGGACCGTGGTGAGATCCAAATCGCGGTCAGATCTGTGTGTGGTAACGGGGTCGGAAAGTACAGCGGTGACCGGCCACCTCTGTTCCAGAAGGCGCTCCAACATGCAGTGAGTGGAGTTCCATCTCGTGGAGACATCCTGGATGAGTTTGTGTTCAACCACGTTCTGTTGTGTTTGTTTTTCAGTGAGAGCCGCTGTAGCCTTGGCACTTTTCTTAAAATGTCCAACAAGACGTCTGGCAGCTGCTATGACACGGCAAATGGGATCTTTTTTAAGAGCCGCATTGATGCACAGCTGCAAAGTGTGCCCTGCGCAACGAACTCCTTGGACGTTACCCCAGGACGGGTTACGCGCTAACTGATGGGCGCACAGCACCATGTTCGCGGCATTGTCATGTACAAGAGCGACCCTTTTTTCCGCGGGGATTTTAAAGTCTGCCATGACTTCGCTGAGTCGCTCTGCTATGTTGACAGCTGTGTGGCTCACTCCCAACTCTTTCGTTTCCAGCACGAATGAATGCAGTTGCCAGTTATCCGAAATAAAATGCGCTGTGACCGTCATGTAACTTTCCATCTGGTTAGATGTCCATGCATCTGTTGTGAAGCTGAGTGCTTTGCAGTTATCGATCTTGCCCTGGAGTGTTTGTTTTATTGTGCTGTATTTGTTTGTAATCGCGTGCATCACTGTTTCACGTTTTGGCAGGCTGTATCCGGGCTCGAGGCAATTAATTAGATCTTTAAATCCCTCACCACTGACGATATTCACAGGTCGCATGTCCAGCGCTATGAAGTCAGCTATTTTGTCAGTTATGTCTCTCTTCCTTTTTTCAGACAGAGGGGCTTTCATTGTGAGCTTCTGCTGCGTTAATGATGAGGAGGATGAGGAGGATGATGAGGATGACGTGGAGGTGGAGGGGGCTAGATTGCAATAAAGTGGATGCGCCTGTAGAGATTTAAATAATAAGTTAACCAGTGAGCTGGATAATTTAGCCTTACCAATACTAGCGACAAAACTAAATGTACTTAATTCATTATTTATTAATTCAATGTATTATTTATAATTTATATATATTTATAATAGGCCTAATTGCATTAACTTCATCGCATAGGATAGCTAGGCTAGTAGGCTAAGCTACTTACATTCTTGAGGTGGTAAATCATGTTCGTCGTGGACGAATGATAGGCAAATGTTTTTCTGCAAATTTGGCATATAACCCTCTTTGGGTCATCTCTATCCTTTTCGAAATGCTCCCATATCTTAGAGCTCCTTCCAGACATGATAGCCAAATAAGTCGATGCTGTCCTTGTCAAACAAATCAAAACCGTTTAACGTCTTTCTTGTCACGCCCTTCAAATTAAAAGTCCCGGAAGCCCTTTGACGAGACGCGGCTTTTTTCCCCTGCGACCAATCGACCAATGGAATTTGGTCGACAAGTATTTTTTTTGGTCGACCAACGATTAATCGATTATTTGAGGTCAGCCCTACTTTTTTCGGCGTTATCTCGTGCTGCATTCACTGCAGTCGGACATTTGAGATTTGCGCTCGGCTCGTAAATGTCAGACTGACGTTAACTTTTCTTTTAACTCGTTGCTGCCACATGGGGTGGCAGCAGGGGTGGCAAGGCTTTCATTTAGGGTGGCAGTTGCCACCCCATGCCACCCCGGTAGATCCGCCCCTGACAAACCCCCCTTAAAGAAACGTACTGCCAACCTCCAGTGGAGAATTCTACACTGCCCTATCGCCTCCAATTCTTTTATTTCCATCATTAATCCTGCTGTTGGTAACGACTGTCCCTTTTGTGGTTTTAGAGAGACTGTTTTCCATGTTTTTACAGAGTGCCAGAGACTCACGGGTTTCTTCTCTCTTTTAACATTGGTTTTTAGTCTTTTTAGTATAGCTTTTACTGAGAGCGTGTTTATCATGGGGGCTCCATACAAAAAGACAAGCAAGGAAAAGTGGCAGCTCCTAAACTACCTCTCTGGTGAAGCTAAAATGGCTATCTACCTAAGTAGGAAGAACAGAGTGGAAAACAGGAAGGGACAAGAAGCAAAAGCAATCTGTCTGTGCAACATTAGAGCCAGACTCTGGCTAGAGCATCGTTTTTACAAACACATCGGGGACTTGGAAGTTTTCAAACAACGTTGGTGTTATAAAGATATTGTATGTTCTGTGGTGAATGAGGATTTGCACTTTACACAAGTTTTTAAGGCTTAGCTTTTTAATTTATTTATTCTAGGTAAATTGATTTTTATTGCACTTTATTTGAGGCAAATGTACATTTACTAAACATGTAATAAAGTGTTTTTGCAAAAAAAAGTCTTCTTCTTCTTCACTTAACTGTAACTGTCAACATCCGGGTTAATTTAACAACATTCACTAGTTAGTTTTTCTCAAACAGAAGTTTGAAAAATAATATCTAGTAGTCTGTACGGGTAGCATAGAACTAACGTTAGCAAGCTAAGCCATCTACAGAACATTAGTCCAATTACATCTTGATAAGCTTACATTTACGTGTAGGACTAGTGACTAGTCTATCTCGTCTTAACTTTAAGCATAGGCAGATGTCAGCTAGCATTGAACTAAATGGCTAAGCCAGCTTTCGAGCGGCTTGATTTACTGACATTTCAACACGATCATTTCAGGGAGGCTCCATGGTAAATCTAATGAGCAAGAATGTTTGGGTTGTGCAGTACATGTTCATTATCTTCTTGTTCAGGACGCAACTCTCTCTATGGCTCTGCCCTAGATACAAGTGAATTGCTTCAAATAAAGGAACTCAGTCCAGTTGTCTAAGAATAATATGCCCGAATTGAATAACGAAAGCCCCACGGGGCTTTGCCACTGTGGAGTTGTTTGACTACCTCAGTGACTTCTTGGAATTGATCCCCCTTCATACTCCAGCTCCGCCTCTAACATAGAGGGCGGAGTTGTCGGGTTCAGGAGTTCCTCAAAGTGGAAACTAACACCCTATAAGTTGAGGTCAACAGCATCCCATCCTTACTGTACACAGCTTGGATGGTTCCCTGCTTCCCCCTCCTGAGGTGTCGGACGGTTTTCCAGAACAACTTTGGTGCCGACCGAAAGTCCTTCTCCATGGCTTCTCCAAACTTCTCCCACACCCGCTGCTTTGCCTCGGCCACTGCTGAGGCTGCTGCCCTTCGGGCCTGTCGATACCTTGCAACTGCGTCAGGAGTACCCAGGGATAACATATCCCGGAAGGCCTCCCTCTTCAGTCGGACGGCTTCCCTAACCACCGGTGTCCACCAGGAGGTTCGAGGGTTACCGCCCCTTGAGGCACCTTAGACCTTGAGACCGCAGCTCCCCGCCGCAGCTTCGGCAATAGTGGCTTCGAACACCGTCCACTCTGGTTCATGTCCCCAGCCTCCACAGGGATGCCTGAAAAGCTCCGCCGGAGTTGTGAGTTGAAGGCCTCCTGGACTTGGGATTCCTCTAGACGTTCCCAGTTCACCCACAGTACACGTTTGGGCTTACCAGTGTCTGTCCAGCGGCTTCCCCTGCCACTCGACCCAACTCACCACCAGATGGTGATCAGTTGACAACTCCGCCCTTTTCTTCCCCTGAGTGTCCAAAACATGCGGCCTCAGGTCCGATGATACCATAACAAAATCATGGACCTTCTGCCTAGGGTGCTCTGGTACCACGTACACTTATGAGCATCCTTATGTTCGAACATGGTGTTTGTTATGGCCAATCCATGACTAGCACAGAAGTCCAGTAACAAACCAACACTCCGGTTCAGATCAGGGGGCCGTTCCTCCCAATCACGCCCCTCCAAGTGTCTCCATCATTGCCCACGTGTGCGTTGAAGTCTCCCAGTAAGACTATGGAGTCCCCTTCAGGAGCCCCAAACAGGACTTCTTTCAGGGTCTCCAAGAAGGCCAAATACTCTGAAGTGCTGTTTGGTGCATAAGCACACACAACAGTCAGAGTTTTCCTCCCCATAACCTGCAGGCGTGGGGAGGCGACCCTCTCGTCCACTGGGGTAAACTCCAACAAGGCAGCACCCATCCAGGGGCTTGTGAGTATCCCCACACCCGCTCGGCGCCTCACACCTTGGGCAACTCCGGAGAAGAATAGAGTCCAACCCCTATCCAGAAGTAAGGTTCCAGAGCCGACGCTGTGCGTAGAGGTGAACCCCACCAGATCCAACTGGTAACGCTCCATCTCCCGCACAAGCTCCGGCTCCTTCCCCCCCAGAGAGGTGACGTTCCACGTCCCCAAAGCCAGCTTCTGCCACCCTGGTCTGGTCCGTCGAGACCCTCTGCTTTCCTGCCACCCTTCTGGCAGCGCACCTGACCCTATCGTTGTTTCTCGTAGGTGGTGGGCCCGCAGGACGGGGAAGCGGAAGTGTTGCCCACGTTGTTTTTTCGGACTGTGCCCGGCCGGGCTCCGTGGCAAGCACGGCCAAAAGACGATCGCTGACGAGTCCTCTTTCTGGGCCTGGCTCCAGAACAGGACCCTGGACTTCCTCCGGGCTAGGTATCCTCGCTTTCAAGTTTGTTTTTCATGAGGTCTTTTGAACCAATCTTAGTCTGACAACTAAAACAAACAAACAAACAAACCGATTTATTGACCAATACCTTTTGTTCGAAAGGCCTTTGTGGCGTAGTGCAAGGCCACTGCCAGGGCCCTTTACATTTACATTCAAATTATGTACAGTATGTACCTTTAGTGGCAGTATAAAACAGACAAAAACTGATTTATTGACATGCAAAAATGGAAGGGATTGCAAAATAAAACACGTCACAAATAAAACAAAAGAAAGGATCAATAAAAGAGAATAGTCTTCACTATGCTAGGCAGACATCTTCAATGACATACCTGCCATAAGATATGTGCCTCAGCACCAGGCGTGCGCTTCGCCAGCTCCTTCTTTTGGAGAAGCCTTTGAGGCATAGTGTAAGGCCACTGCCACGACCTGCAGTCTTATAAATTTAATAAACAGTTATATTCATTTGACTGTCTTTATTACGTTTGAGGTCCCCTGCCAAACTATCATCAATATAAACGGAGGGCGGAATGGTTTGAGAGTTCCTGAAAAGTTTTCGAAAGTCTGTTGAACACGCCAAGCATAGCCATGTCCATACTCGGCGTCTCTTCAATAATACGCTGAAGGACATCAGGTGGTGAGAATAGCCTGTCCTCTGTTGTGATCTCTGTGCCTTCAATGGGTCTGACTGCTGGTTCTGCTGGACGGTGAGAGAGAGAGAGAGAGGTTTCCATCTTCATGAGCGCCAAAGATAAGAAAATAGCAAAATATGGACACAGTATATAATACCTAAAAAGCGTAAAGGTCTCCAGCAGCTGCCCACACCACCACCTCCTGATAGAGAGCATGTCCACCTGAAAAGTAAAGTTATGCTTTCAATGTCTTCATAGCCTGATACAAATCCATGTTACAGTACTGTTTAGTCATTGATAACAACAATGGCAGTGTGCATTTTTACAGATTTAGCCATCTCCTCCAGTAAGTGCACTACCTGCAGACAAAGTTAGGTGTATGGCCTATTGGTGCATGTTAACTGTAGCCTCCAGATAGGATGACTAAATTATTAAAAGCCTTATATTTCACGCTACAAATCTGATTGAGATTTGAAAGAACTCACCTCACTGAAATCATATGGCTTTCGGAGGGAAGCATACATTGCATACTGAAATGAACATACAAGTGTGTTAGTTGTTGTGCAAACTAGTCTTCAGTCATCACCTAAAATTTCCATTGGGATGAATGAAGTATCTATCCGTCCGTCCGTCCGTCCGTCCGTCCATCCATCCATCCATCCATATATTTCTGAAAATACTGCATCTCACCATCAGCATAAACACCCCACAGCTGTTGCTCTGATGCTGGTGATATCCGCCCTGTGGTGGTAAAAGGGGAATGTGTGATTTATTATCAATGATTCTTATTATATGCCTATATACTGATATCCACCCTCATTTTGTAGCTTTAATCATACAAAAAGTGCAACACAATGCCCTTTCAACAAGCATTTAGCAGCAACCAAGGTCCAGCATCACATAGGATCACTTCATCAAATCATAATAAACAATCAAGACAATCACGTTTTGAATGCCTTCCATGGTCCATTGGACACAGCATGTGCCAGGTTACTGAAAAGGTTTGGAAAGAAAAAACAAAACAAAAAGGAAGTATAGTCCAAAACAGAACTACCATACTTCCAAAAAACCCAAAACATGATCACATCCAAGTTCTTGGGTTCTCAAAGCAGTATGTGGGTGGTCTAAATAACATTTTTCTAAAGTAAAGATGCAGATGAGGTTTCTAGTTAACCAATAAAGAACTTCATTTTAAACAAAACTGCTTTAAGGGTGTAAACATGGAAATTGCTTTGAATCGAAAAATAGACTTTTACTGCTGTAAGACCCAGAGTTAGATATGAACATAGGGAACCAGTAATCAGCTTTCTATGAAAAACCTGAAGATTTCGAGGTAGCAGCCATCTCCAAAGCCACTAGGATGTCTTGAATCAAAATATTGAATAATCCTCACTCTTGGTTTGAGAACCTGTTGAAAGTTTTATTTCATGGAATGGCAAGATAAGGGTTGTTTCCCCTGCAGTGGCTCAGTCAGTAGGGGCTTGGACTGGGAATCGTAGGGTCGCCGGTTCAAGTCCCCGAACAGACTTGAAATATGGAAAGTGGACTGCTACTTGGAGAGGTCCCAGTTCACCTCCTAGGCCCTGCTGTGGTGCCCTTGAGCAAGGCACCGGACACCTCCAATCCCCCCTCCCCATTGCTCCCCGGGCGCTGCACGATAGCTGCCCACTGCTCCTAGAACTAGGATGGGTTAAATGCAGAGGACTAATTTCACTGTGTGTGCTCTGCTGTGTGCATGTATGTGACAAATAAAGAAATTTCCTAAATCCTACTTCAAACAATATACAGTTATAGTAAATAGCGCATTTATAAGTCTATAGAATATAATATGTATAAAATGGTAATAAAATAAATATATATATAACAATTTCATGCTTTCATGTTTTATAACTGATTGCTCTCATTCACTCATTCTTTGGGGCTGAAACAAATTAACATTCAAATTCATGTTCATCATGGCAAAAAACACAAGTTTCATTGGGAGGTCGGGGTGCTTGTTAAGACCCTTCAGCACACATCCCAAAATAGGGGGCAAGGAGAGGTTGGAATTGATCCAGAAAAGGTTGGGTTAGATTCTTAGACGTGAAATCATTACGCATATCAAAAATGTTGTGATGTAATGCATGAAATGCACTAACAAAGCCTGGATGAGGGAGGGTTCAATAATAACAGCACAGTATTCCAGATAAAAAAGCCACTTCAAAGTGGGTTTACTCACACACAATGTCCAGTGCCCGGGCTGCTAGGCAGGGAGAAGCACCACGTCTTTGGATGCAAAGTCACACTGAGGATAACAAAAAGAGTTCAAATAGGAACTTGAACATGAAGTTAAAGCTGAGGTACAAGTTCTGTTACATTATTACTCACTATCATTTCA
Source organism: Eleginops maclovinus (assembly GCF_036324505.1). Taxonomy (NCBI): domain Eukaryota; kingdom Metazoa; phylum Chordata; class Actinopteri; order Perciformes; family Eleginopidae; genus Eleginops; species Eleginops maclovinus. The sequence goes on from NC_086358.1 coordinate 21,274,485, forward strand.
GCCATGGGAGAAGCCTCATATGGAGGAAACTGGGTTACCACCACATATGCATCCACAGCCAAGGTTGCAATGCCCTTTATTTGAAAACAAATGCATACAATATAGAACATTCTCTTACGTTTAGAGGGTGGTAAAAGATCTGGGTTCGAGCTATACTCCATTTCTGCTGGCTTAGAGGAAGAGGCAACAACTGGGTTGGGGCTAAGCTCTGTTGGCTGAGAGGCACAGAATTCTGCCGGACCATGCTCGTTGAGACACAGCGGAATTTCAGGAGTCAGTTTCTTCAATTCCTCCTTGATCTTGTTATTCTTCCACTGATTGTGATTGTGAATCACATTACGCATCATGAAAACATGAGCAGATGGCGAGAGCATATTCATGTAATACTTGTTTTTCTTCATTGTTGAAAAGAGTTGCTCTGCAACCTGGCTGTTAATGTTAATCCTCCGGAGGACATCTTTTGGGTCTTTGATGTTTCCCTCGTGAAATGTGTCATAGAGGCAATAGTGGTCTGCTGACCCAGTCAGTGGATGGCCATCTGGGTCCGGCACAGTTTTTCTTGTGTTGAGCCATGGTAAATTAACCATCCCATCATTGGATGCCTGATGTATGTTTTCATGGCTGGGGTCCAATAGCCTACCCTCATGCTGAAAGGCATCTTCTCAGGCTGTCTTAGGTTGGCATGCACCGCCAGTCCTCTCGCAAAGTCGTAGATGCAAATATTGCGCATGTGCTTCCATGACAATAACAAATCTGTGAAGTCCCTTGGACTTTCTGCCCTAAGGTTACATTTTAAAGACACAACCTGTCCACAGGGACACATGACCACAGCCACCAGAGGAGACAAGATTGTTCAAGGGAGTCAAACTAAATTACCAGCAGTCATTTAATGGGACATTTTTTTACTCACCAGATGCTCCCCAAACCTTTTGAAAAATGTTGTTATATTTGCTTCGGGTTTTCATTTCTTCCCTTAGCCGTAGAATCATTTCCATTTTGGAACCTTGTTAATGCAGAGTTTTCGGATGGCATGGACCTTTAATAGATTACCAAATAAAAGGTGAACACTGTAAACACATTTATACTAGCTATATTGATTCTATAATTGAATAAACAACAAAAACCAAACATCTCGACGAGTTTACCTTCAAATTGGACACTTCATCTAGTAGCCTGTGCTCGGTTATTTCAATCTCCATCTGTTCTTTTGGATGCCTTGTGGTATGGACCTTTTCATGCTCTGTGTTGAGCACTTTGTTCGATTTGCGGGTGAGAGGTCCAATCCACGGGGCCCAGTGGTGGTACGTTGGTTTAACACCAAAGGATTTTGTTGATCACCTGAAAGAAAAATAGTCTGCATTGATGGCTCAAAATTAACTATGTAATTCCTAAAGTGGAGTGAGAAAGACAGGGCAAAAAGGTAACAACGGAATTAAGTTTCTCTGGGCATCATGATAAACAAACATTATATTTAAAAAGTCACTTACTTGGAACAAAACCACGAGCAATCCTCTCTAAACATAGAGAGTCCCAGAACTCATCAATGTCCACCTCCCAATCAAATCCATCTGGTGGATCCTGTAGTTCACTGACTAAAATAAAAACAAATATCAATAAACTCTACTGTGGTAAAATTACAAACATCCAGTGGTGGGCCGTCAGGGCCAGCAAGGCCTTCTCTGCTGGCCTAAACATCATCAGAATATAAATTAAATTTTGATATATTTTTTCCACAAATACGTATTAAATTATTCCCCATAGTCTATTCTCTTCATTTTATAGCGTTCGTCTTGGCTGCGCTGCTTCCAGCCTCAGAACGAGATTTGGAGGGCTGGCCTTTATGTTAGAGCTTTTATCCAATCATATTTCAGCCATAATGTGTTGCTAGGGTCAAAGAAATCTGCCCTTAGGCCTTCAGAATCAACAGTGCGGGCGGCTGTAGCTTAAAGTGAACGCAAACAAAACTGTGGCGTTAACCAATCAGATTTCGAGGTGGCGACAACGGGCCAGCTAGCAGGCGTACGCTAACGTTAGCACGTGCACATCTTCTGATTGGATACGCACTATTGAGAGGCAGAGCTAGGCAGTAGGCAGAGCCATACAGTCTATAGGCAAAGCTAGCAAACAGAACTCAGTGGCGGGCCGTGCATTTCACACCTAGGCCTTCAGTGATGTCCTACACAGTCCTACCTGAATTATTCCACCTCTTAATGCCATCATAATGACGCCATGGCTCTAGAAACTATACATTTAGACAGAAACGCAGTATAACCGGGCATTGCATCACCTTAACATAGTCAAGTACAACAGAGTTATATTAATATTTCTGAAGCATTTATAATCAATACATCAGCATTTACAGTTAACTCAATTAATCAGATTATCTGACAAACCGCTCCTTGACACCTGTGTCTGTCACATAACGCAGAACAAGTGCCAGCTGTGCTACATTACCCACATCTGACGTCTCGTCCACCATAACAGCGACAAAGGGAGCTTTTTTAATCTTCATTTTGATCTCTTCTCCCATCACTTCAGCAATAGCATAAATCAGGTCGTTTTGTATTTTGCCTGACGTCCCAGTAAACATGTTGTTTGTGTACAGGTGGTAATGCAAATCTGTGTTGTTCTCAGCAAGAAAAGAAAGAAGCTCCACGTAGTTTCCTCTGTTTCTGGACTCGGCGCTTTCATCGTGTCCCCTAAATGAAAGTTCCTGTTTACCCAAAAACAGGACACAATCAATCAGTCTTTCAATATTTCCCTATTTTTGTTCACCCTTTCGTTGTGGAGCTCCGTTTCCCTGCGCACTTGTTCGTTGAGCTGTAGATCCACTCGGGTGTCCCCAAAGGTTTTCAAAAGCACCAGTGCTTCCAAGTGCCCAGCTGTGCTTTGGTGTCTCGTTGCTGCCTTGGTTAGACAACTCAAGTTTGCAAATTTAGTGTGGCTCCAAACACCAAATCGATCAGTTGCAAATACCAGGCATTCCCGGCAGTACAATTTGCAGTGCCTCTCGGAGGCTGAGCCAGGGGTACCGCTCGTAGTTTCCCTGCTGTGCTAGGCTCGCTAGCGTTGGAGTTGGTCGTTCCCTTTTCAAGATGTGTAGCTTTACTTGAAAAGTTCGTTTTGAAAATGGCGTTGTAATTATATCTTCGACCAAATTGATCTCTTCTCCTCCTTCAGCCATTGTGGGTTGAAAAAAATAGCTTGTAGAAATCTACACAAATTAGCTCGCTCAAGTTCTAGTTCTGTTTGCTAGCTTTGCCCATAGACTGTATGGCTCTGCCTACTGCCTAGCTCAGCCTCTCAATAGTGCGTATCCAATCAGAAGATGTGCACGTGCTAACGTTAGCGTAAGCCTGCTAGCTGGCCCGTTGTCGCCACCTCGAAATCTGATTGGTTAACGCCACAGTTTTGTTTGCGTTCACTTTAAGCTACAGGCGCCCGCACTGTTGATTCTGAAGGCCTAAGGGCAGACTTCTTTGACCCTAGCAACACATTATGGCTGAAATATGATTGGATAAAAGCTCTAACATAAAGGCCAGCCCTCCAAATCTCGTTCTGAGGCTGGAAGCAGCGCAGCCAAGACGAACGCTATAAAATGAAGAGAATAGACTATGGGGAATAATTTAATACGTATTTGTGGAAAAAATATATCAAAATTTAATTTATATTCTGATGATGTTTAGGCCAGCAGAGAAGGCCTTGCTGGCCCTGACGGCCCACCACTGACAGAACTAGAACTTGAGCGAGCTAATTTGAGTAGATTTCTACAAGCTATTTTTTTCAACCCACAATGGCTGAAGGAGGAGAAGAGATCAATTTGGTCGAAGATATAATTACAACGCCATTTTCAAAACGAACTTTTCATGTAAAGCTACACATCTTGAAAAGGGAACGACCAACTCCAACGCTAGTGAGCCTAGCACAGCAGGGAAACTACGAGCGGTACCCCTGGCTCACAGCCTCCGAGAGGCACTGCAAATTGTACTGCCGGGAATGCCTGGTATTTGCAACTGATCGATTTGGTGTTTGGAGCCACACTAAATTTGCAAACTTGAGTTGTCTAACCAAGGCAGCAACGAGACACCAAAGCACAGCTGGGCACTTGGAAGCACTGGTGCTTTTGAAAACCTTTGGGGACACCCGAGTGGATCTACAGCTCAACGAACAAGTGCGCAGGGAAACGGAGCTCCACAACGAAAGGGTGAACAAAAATAGGGAAATATTGAAAGACTGATTGATTGTGTCCTGTTTTTGGGTAAACAGGAACTTTCATTTAGGGGACACGATGAAAGCGCCGAGTCCAGAAACAGAGGAAACTACGTGGAGCTTCTTTCTTTTCTTGCTGAGAACAACACAGATTTGCATTACCACCTGTACACAAACAACATGTTTACTGGGACGTCAGGCAAAATACAAAACGACCTGATTTATGCTATTGCTGAAGTGATGGGAGAAGAGATCAAAATGAAGATTAAAAAAGCACCCTTTGTCGCTGTTATGGTGGACGAGACGTCAGATGTGGGTAATGTAGCACAGCTGGCACTTGTCCTGCGTTATGTGACAGACACAGGTGTCAAGGAGCGGTTTGTCAGATAATCTGATTCATTAAGTTAACTGTAAATGCTGATGTATTGATTATAAATGCTTCAGAAATATTAATATAACTCTGTTGTACTTGACTATGTTAAGGTGATGCAACGCCCGGTTATACTGCGTTTCTGTCTAAATGTATAGTTTCTAGAGCCATGGCGTCATAATGATGGTATTAAGAGGTGGAATAATTCAGGTAGGACTGTGTAGGACATCACTGAAGGCCTAGGTGTGAAATGCACGGCCCGCCACTGCAAACATCAGTATATCATTAGGGTACTCCTTTAGCATCTGAAAACACCCACTCTTTTATTCAAATTCGCCAAAAATGTATTTAGTACAGCTTCAAAGAAGATCTGCATTTAGAAATGAATGATATATGAATCTACACTGCATGCACAGTATCTGATGAATGCCTCAGGTCATTCAATGACATCATTCAAATCTTCCTTTTGGCTTGTCATAACGCAGATTTGGAGTACTCCAGTCCTGGACTCGTCCTCGAGTGGTGATTATCGAGGTTTGTGACTGAACTCGGTCTTTCGCAGTGATGGACTCGAACTCAGACTTGTGAATTGTCTTGCATGAGGACTCCGACTTGAGCACTGATGGACTCAAACTTGTACTCAGAATTGCACATTGATGATCTGACTCCAGGCTTGTCCAGCTGCGAGGGGAGGTTCCCGTACCTCACGCCCCCGCTATTCTCAGTCTAAAGATGTGCAGAGAAACACGCCCCCCCCCCCCCCCCCACACACACACACACACACACACATCGTGCTGCTCCTTCTTAAGAATGAAATAAAAGTAATTCAGTACATTGATGGTTTAGTTATAGTAGGTCAGTGGAATGTCAATAATGTCTGTGGTGGAAATTCCACACTTAATCACCTTCTGGTAAGAAAAGAACAATTCTACAAGCTTCAAATCAAAGTTGTGTAATTTAATAGAGTAGAGCATTTAACAGAATCAATTCCAGCTGGAGGCCAGATAACCTGCACAAGGATCTGACCCCGATCAAACATTAGACCAGATTCTTAAAGGGAAGGAAGAAGGGGAACAGCCAGTCAAATTGTACAATACAGGGTAATGGAAAACAATTTGGCCGGACGGGCAAACTGCATACAACAAAGCAATTTACTCTACAGCGGGGTCAATGTTGGTCAGACGGCCGAAAACTTGCATAAATGGTAATTTTGAGCTAAACATAACAAAGGCTCTCTCTAAGGAAGTCAATACTTTAACAGCTGGATGTGAATTTCATTAGTGAGATGTGGATTGAAATTGTGGGAAAGTCGAACTGCAGAATAAAACTTACAGTGACGTATATATAATAAAATGGGACTATTATACATTTCTACTATAATGTCTTTTCAGATTCTGTGGATTTGGGAACCACTAAATAAACTGAAGTAAACCTGAAATGCTGACAGTGGGTCTTTGTGTTTAATGTAGAGCATTTTTATTTGTCAAGCTCTTTGAAGGCAATCTTGGAACTCGACCCAACCTTAATAATAATAATATTTATAATACGCCTTATATTTGTATAGCACCTTTCTCACAATAATTGCAGCCCAAAGTCCTTCACAGCAGTCATAAAGACAGAATAAAAGCAATGCAGAAAACAAAAGGATAAAAGCAATGCAGACAATAACAAATATTGATTGATGAGAACCAAACCAACATCTAAATTTAAACAAATATATATCCACTCAGATTAATAGATGATGATTCAGACTTGTTACTCTGACTGTTCTTGGGTGACTCGGACGTGGGACTCTGGGTAAATTATAGAACTGAAAACATCTAAAATGACCAGGAGGTAAGATCTGACTGTTATTGTATGAGTATTAATGTTGTATCCATTATGTGTAAGCTATACCATATTATTATTTGTTTCATATTCTGATCTGTCGATTGTAATGTAGTTTTTTTTTTAATGTATCTGTGTTTATTTAGTTATTAATCCCTTGTAAAGACTTTTTAAAATTAAATGCAAACAAATAAAAGGAAAGCTCTCCAGTCAAACGGCATCAAATCAGTGCTCACCACTAACCTTATCCACACATCTGTAGTTCTCAATGCTGAGTGGCATTCTGCTTGTGCCATTTACTCATTCCCCAGCACTTACAGTCCCTATGACAAGATAAATGGAGCCATTAAAAAGAATGAGAGCCACTAGTGTGTAGGTCAAAAGCTCAGAGTATTAATTTAGAGGAAGGGAATTAAGTTAGTTGAAGGGTGAAATTTGTACACAGCATGATGCCGTGGAATTTAGGACAGCACAGCAGCAATTGGAATAGATGGTTAAGCTCATTAAAAACATTCTGAGCACAGAGGGAATGAGAATAATGTGCTGCAGTATCTAAATATTGTGTTTTTACAGTAGGCAAGGGGCTGACAAGACAGATGCTTCCCTTAGTCTAAACAGATGAGAAGTTAAAATACACTCATCTTTGTCCTTTGTCGGGCTGCAGTAACATGTTGTATCTCGTTTGTTCGATCTATCTTCAGTCTTCAGTCTGTGGTTTTAGCAGGAGTTACATGGTGTACGTCTTTGTTGCATTCACTGTGGGCAGCTTCTGCTTGGTACCACATACTTTCTGGTCTTGTATACCCGTAAAGTAACCTGTAGCAGTCTCTCATTACCTCAAACCTGTTCATTACAACTGTCAGACTTTCCCCTGCTCTGGTCTCCAGTCCTCTTTCTCCACATGCTTCCCTTATCAGCCCTGCTAATATCCAATCACTCCCTGCCAGTGTGTCACAGTTAACATGTGCTTTGCTGTCTAGAATTTATATTAAGTTACCTTCAACCTGGAAGCTGTTACCTACCTGTTTGAACTTTTGCCTGGCTGAAGACATTATGAGGTATAGTGCTGCATTCCATTTACAGGAAAGTTGTTTGCCTTGTTTACAGCTTTAGCACCTCGGGTTAGCCATTGTAAAAGACCCCAACAAATATGGTTAATGTATTTGTTAAATTGTTTTTGTTTTGTTATTTCTCATGAACAAGGATATGCTTTTATAGGCGCACATGTAATGGAGTTTGCCTACCAGGCCAACATCGGTGTAGAGGATGCCCTCATCTACATGCTGCACAGAGCCAGCTCACACCTGGAGAAGCAGCACAGCTCACTAAGAATCCTGTTCTTCGACTTCTCCAGCACCTTCAACACCATCCAGCCACACCTGCTTGCTGAGAAGCTGTTACTGATGCAGGTGGATCACAGCTTTGTGGCCTGGATCACTGACTACCTCAACAGCAGACCTCAGTATGTCAGACTGCAGGGCAGCGTGTCTGACGTGCTGGTGAGCAACACTGGAGCCCCCAAGGAACTGTGCTGTCACCATTCCTGTTCACCCTCTGAGTTCCGCTTCAACTCCGGCTCATACCACCTACAGAAGTTCTCCGATGACTCCTCCATTGTCAGCTGCCACACAGATGAGAACGAGGAAGAGTACAGGGCCCTGGTGGAGAGCTTCGTAGGCTGGTGTGACAACAACCACCTCCAGCTCAACATCAGCAACACTAAGGAGCTGGTGATGGACTTCAGGCGGAGCACGAAGAGGTCTCTAACCCCCATCACCACCAGGGGGCAGGAAGTGGAGCTGGTCAACACCTACAAGTTCCTGGGACTGCACTTGAACAATAAACTGGACTGGAGTGACAACACTGATGCTCTCTTCAGGAAGGGACAGAGCAAGCTGCTCAGGTCCTTCAAAGTGTGCACGAGGCTGCTGCAGACCTTCTACCAGTCTGTGGGGACCAGTGTGCTCTTCTTTGCCGTGGTGTGCTGGGGGGGAAACACCAACAAAAGGGATGCTGACAGGCTGAACAAGCTCGTGAGGAAGGCTAGTTCTGAAGTTGGAGTTAAACTGGACAGTCTGGAGGAGGTGGCTGAGGGGAGGATGAGGAGGAAACTGGACAGTATCCTGGATAACCCCTCCCACCCCCTCCATGCAGAGCTAGTGAAGATGAGAAGTACGTTCAGCCACAGACTCATCCCACCTCAGCACAGCACTAAGCGCCTGGGAAACTCTTTGTGCCTGTAGCCATCAGGCTGCACAACAAGGGGTTAACCATGTGACCCACTGACAATAACCCAGATTGCACATAAAGCCTGCACTCTTGCACTTTTGCACAATAACTTTGCCCTGCACTCTCTTTCTGCACATATACATGTGTATATGTTTAACAATACTTCGTTACTTATCTGTATATATCATTTTTAAGTTTAAGTAATAACTTTTTAAAGTTTTTTTAGAATTTAGAATTGTATATTTCCATTTGTGTTTCATATCCCTGTGTGAACCTGTTCTGTTTTTCCTCTTCTCTGTTGCTGCATAAAGACTTGAATTTCCCCACGGGTATTAATAAAGGTACATCTTATCTTAAGTTGGCGCAGAAAGACGTAAACAGAAAAGTACGCTTACACGGAGATAAACAGTGCAGTAACATGGCATATACAGTAAATACGCAACAAAGACGAAACGTGAGAGTATAACGGAGTTTAGCTCCAGTCGAGAGGGCAACAAGGTAACTGCATTTGTGTGTGTCTAATTGTCAAATAATTTGGAGTTTATTTGTGTATTTGTTCATTTTTCTGTGCTAACAGAGTTTAGTTTAATGTGTCTAATGTATGATTTTGTCTTCTGTTTAATTTCTACCTAGCTACTACATTGGTCAATGAAGTCATATTGGAAAACGGGATAAAGTACATTAAACCATCAGTCCAGGCTTGTAATACTTTGATTGGGATTCTATAGCCATTGTTAGCAATACCGGTTTATAAGTACACTTTATTTTTTTTTAACACAAGCATCATTTTCTTCAGACACTCCGCACCATAATTACCAAGGTCCAAACTTTGGTAAATATTTTCTAGAAATCCCACTGTCTCCGCATCAGCTTGACACTGCTAGTTACTGACAGCTATCACTAAGACAGGAAGGTGTATGTGTGGGAGACACTGGTGATGAAGATGTGAGAGGACATTAGAGGAAGAGCATTTCTCATGACAAAAGCGCTGTTTGGTTTGCAATTGTGCATTTTGTGACAGCAGGTAAGTTTATTCTGTGATCCACACTCACTTGCTTTGCAGAATAGCGTAAATCTACCATGTTTGACACTCCAAAGTCCTTACATCACATTACCTTTTATTGAAGGCGACTCACAACAGGTGGAATGAAGCATCAAGATACAGAACAACAAGAAACCTGCATCAGTTTCCATAAGTAAGTAAAACAACAGTTATTTATTTAATTAATTTCTTATTTTTTATGTTGAAGATAATGAAACCAGCATGCAGGAGAGAAGAAATCATCGTCTGAACACACAGGTCCTTTGATTCACTAGCTTAGCTTTTATTCACTACGTTAGCTTATCAGTTAGCAAATACACAGCCACACACACTTTACTAGGATCACAGTCTCACTATACCGTTGGCGTGTGACTCCTACGTTCAGATAGTGGTGGAAAGTAATTAAGTACATTTACTCAAGTACTGTACTTTTACTTTTACATATTTGCACTTTACTTTCCATTGCTCTATATTTCTACTAGGCAAATATCGATACAATACAATATTTATTAATAATAATAATAATAAAGGTAATACTTTTCTGGTCAGATCAAGTCGGACATTTGACTTTCAACATGGACCAATATCAAGACACTTTGAATAAAACGTCACAATCACAGAGAGAAACATGCTCAGATCTGGAGCTCTGTATTTACTGTTAGCATTGACTGGTGCACAAAGGAGGGCTTCAGTCTGACTTTATGAATCGTGGACCCTGTATCTCCGATGACATGATGCAGTTCATATTCGCTGTTCAGAACATGGTTTGGGTCAGAGATGATGTTGCTGGACAGCCTCTCTAGGTTGTTATGTTAGACTGACTCATAAAGTCTCTGACAGGGTTGACCAACAATCTTTGAGCAGATTTTTAACAGGTGGAGCAGTTTTGATTTTAAAGCAGTTGACAAACACTGCTGAAGAAATTCAACTTACATTATGCACCACATTAATGCACATCTTTTGAACAACTTATTTTTTCTTTCTGAATACTGTGAGACATGTTCCATGCTCAGCTCTGACTGCATGTTGCACATTTCTGCACACAGGTATGCACAGCCCTCCACTTTAAACACAATTAATTTGCCATATTTTCATTGTCCTAGTATAAATATTGTGTTTTATTTTGAAAGTTCATGGTTAAAACAGGAAGTAATATTTGTGAATAAGGAAAATGCTGGTCACTGATTGGTTCAGGGGGTCGGGTGGAAGTTGGCAGAAAGTGAATGGATGGAGAGAGGGTGCGTGAGAGTGGTGGCTGGACTGACAAAGTCGCAGCACCGAGAGTGAATTAAAGTTAAGAGTTTGTGGCAAATAAGTATGTAGTTAGTGTCCCAGGATTGTCAGCTCGACGGTCTTCATGTGGATTCTTTTCTGCACACCGTCTGCAAGGAACTGGATACCTTTCTACTCAAAGTTTGTCACAGAGTTACCCACGTGTGTATATTAGCTTGTTAGCAACTGAGTGTTAGCATTCATTAATAAAGTGAATGTACTCTTAGCCATGTCATAGCTAACTCAGCTTGCGCTATTGGCTTCAGTTTGGGGTTTTCGGCATGAACACCCTGAGGATCTTTATCAGTTTTGCTGCAAGTGGGAGACACAGTGATGAATTTTGGAGAAAACAAGAGAGCACGTGGTCGCTGGACACCTTCCCGCCGCCGCTGATCGCCATTACAGACTGAGGGATCGGTAGAGTTGCAGTTTGGAGTTGCAGATGTTCAGGTATCGCTTTGGTTTTATTGCTCATTTGAGTGAAGAGGACAAATAGTTTTGACTTTCAACGCTCTCAAGCATCAAATCAGGCCTGCAACGTCCATCCACCCATCCATCTTCTCCCACTTTTCCGTCAGGGTCGCGATGGAGGTAACAGCTCCAGCAGAGAGCCCCAAACTTTCCTTTCCCTGGCCACATCAACCAGCTTTGACTGGGGGATTCCAAGACGCTCCCAGGCCAGCGAAGAGATATAATCCCTCCTCCTGGTCCTAGGTCTACCCCTCGGTCTCTTCCCTGCTGGAAGTGCCTGGAACACCTCCGTAGGGAGGCGCCCAGATGGCATCCTTAGTAGGTGCCCAAACCACCTCAACTGGCTCCTTTCAACGCGAAGGAGCAGCGGGTTTACTCCGAGTCCCTCCCAGATGACTGAATTTCAGCTCTCTTTTCATCATAACGGTGCGGTAAAGCGACTGCAGTACCGCTCCTGCTGTTCTGATTCTCCGCCCCATCTCACGCTCCATTGTTCCCTCACTCGAGAACAAGAACCCGAGATACTTGAACTCCTTCACTTGGGGTAAGGCTTCATTCCCTACCTGGAGTGGACAGTCCATCGGTTTCCTGCTGAGAACCATGGCCTCAGATTTGGAGGTGCTGATCCTCATCCCAGCCGCTTCACACTCGGCCGCAAACCGATCCAGTGAGTGCAGGAGGTCACAGACCGATGAATCCATTAGGACCACATCATCTGCAAAAAGCAGTGGTGCAATCTTTAGCCCACAGAACTGCAGACCCCCTCCCCCACGACTACGCCTCGAAATCCTGGCCATGAATATCACAAACAGGATTGGTGACAAAGCGCAGCCCTGGCGGAGGCTAACCCTCACCGGAAATCGGTCCGACGTGCTACCGAGGACCCGGACACAGCTCTCGCTTTGAGAGTACAGAGATTGGATGGCCCTGAGTAGAGACCCCCTCACCCCATACTCCCACAGCACCTCCCACAGTATCTCCCTGGGACCTGGTCATACGCCTTCTCCAAATCCACAAAGCACATGTAGACCGGATGAGCGTACTCCCAGGCCCCCTCCAGGATCCTTGCGAGAGTGAAAAGCTGGTCCGTCGTTCCACGACCAGGACGAAAACCGCATTGTTCCTCTTCAATCTGAGGTTCGACAATCGGCCGGACCCTCCTTTCCAGCACCTTAGAGTAAACGTTCCCGGGGAGGCTGAGTAATGTGATGCCTCTGTAATTGGCACACACCCTCTGATCCCCCTTTTTAAAAAGAGGAACCACCACCCCGGTCTGCCACTCCTTCGGTACTGTTTCCGACTTCCATGCAATATTGATGACACGTGTCAACCATGACAGTCCCTCAACACCCAGAGCCTTCAGCATTTCGGGGCGGATCTCATCCATCCCCGGGGCTTTGCCACTGTGGAGCTGTTTAACTACCTCAGTGACTTCCCCCCGTGAGATTGGAATTGATCCCCCTTCATACTCCAGCTCCGCCTCTAACATAGAGGGCGGAGTTGTTGGATTCAGGAGTTCCTCAAAGTGCTCCTTCCACCGCCCTAACACACTATCAGTTGAGGTCAACAGCGTCCCATCCTTACTGTACACAGCTTGGATGGTTCCCTGCTTCCCCCTCCTGAGGTGTCGGACGGTTTTCCAGAACAACTTTGGTGCCGACCGAAAGTCCTTCTCCATGGCTTTTCCGAACTTCTCCCACACCCGCTGCTTTGCCTCGGCCACGGCTGAGGCTGCTGCCCTTCTTGGCCGTCGATACCTTGCAACTGCATCAGGATTACCCAGGGATAACATATCCCGGAAGGCCTCCTTCTTCAGTCGGACGTGTCCACCACGAGGTTCGAGGGTTACCGCCCCTTGAGGCACCTAAAACCTTGAGACCACAGCTCCCTGCCGCAGCTTCAGCAATAGAGGCTTTGAACACCGCCCACTCTGGTTCAATGTCCCCAGCCTCCACAGGGATGTCTGAAAAGCTCCGCCGGAGGTGTGAGTTGAAGGCCTCCTAGACTTGGGATTCCTCCAGACGTTCCCAGTTCACCCGCACTACACGTTTGGGCTTATCAGGTCTGTCCAGAGGCTTCCCCTGCCACTCGACCCAACTCACCACCAGATGGTGATCAGTTGACAACTCCGCCCCTCTCTTCACCCGAGTGTCCAAAACATGCGGCCTCAGGTCCGATGATACCATAACAAAATCGATCATGGACCTTCTGCCTAGGGTGCTCTGGTACCACGTACACTTATGAGCATCCTTATGTTCGAACATGGTGTTTGTTATGGCCAATCCATGACTAGCACAGAAGTCCAGTAACAAACCACCTCTCCGGTTCAGATCAGGGGGGCCGTTCCTCCCAATCACGCCCCTCCAAGTGTCTCCATCATTGCCCACGTGTGCGTTGAAGTCTCCCAGCAAGACTAAGGAGTCCCCTTCAGGAGCCCCAAACAGGACTTCTTTCAGGGTCTCCAAGAAGGCCGAATACTCTGAAGTGCTGTTTGGTGCATAAGCACACACAACAGTCAGAGCTTTCCCCCCCATGACCCGCAGGCGTAGGGAGGCGACCCTCTCGTCCACTGGGGTAAACTCCAACAAAGCGGCACTCAACCGGGGGCTTGTGAGTATCCCCACACCCGCTCGGCGCCTCACACCTTGGGCAACTCCGGAGAAGAATAAAGTCCAACCCCTATCAAGAAGTAAGGTTCCAGAGCCGACGCTGTGCGTAGAGGTGAGCCCCACCAAATCCAACTGGTAACGCTCCACCTCTCGCACAAGCTCCGGCTCCTTCCCCCCCAGAGAGGTGACATTCCACGTCCCCAAAGCCAACTTCTGTCGCCTGAGTCTGGTTTCCTGTAGGTGGTGGGCCCGCGGGACGGGGAAGCGGAGGTGTTGCCCACGTTGCTTTTTTGGGCTGTGCCCGGCCGGGCTCCGTGGCAAGCCCGGCCACCAGACGCACGCTGACGAGTCCTCCTTCTGGGCCTGGCTCCAGAAGGGGATCCCGGGCTTCCCCCAGGCCGGGTATCCTCGCTTTCATGTTTGTTTGTCATGAGGTCTTTTGAACCAATCTTAGTCTGGCCCCTTCCCTGAGACCAATTTGCCATGGGAGACCCTACCAGGAACACAAGGTTCCAGACAACACAGCTCAACGGGGCACACAAACCTCTCCACCACGATAAGGTGCTGGTTCTCGGAAAGGCTGCTGGAGTGGTAGGAGTGGCTCAGCCGGAGGCCAAACATTACAAATCTCATAACATTAAATAATACATGTCTACAGCTACTTTTGTCATTGTTATACTCACAGTGATTGCTTTCTGACAGCAGCAGTTAACTAATTAATAGGAAAAGTGCAGGTCTACTGCCACGCTTCTCTGCTTAGCTTCATTTTCACTCCTACTTCCTGTGCACTGTCAAAATAAAAGTCCTTTATCAACAATAAACCATGACGATATAAAACTTTAATTTATCATCAAACTTACAAAATAAGGTGGGCAAAACAGACCATATTAACACTGTGTGCAATATATACATTTGACAAATGTATTACGAGAGTTAATTGTAAATTGGAATAACTTTTTCATTTTTTATTTCTAATATATGCATGTCCTTTATCTTATAGTGTCTTATCTTGTTCCATCTATTTTCCCTTTTGTTGTAACAGTGTAAATGTTCCTTCTGTGGGACACAAAGGTATTCTGATTCTAATTCACTGCCAGGATGTTGTGTTATACTACATTTACTTAGCAAAATGTACGCCACAAACCGACAACTGGGTGTGTATATTAAAGGTCCCCTATTATGCAAAATGCACATTTTGCTGTCTTTTATACATAAATATGTGTCCCCGGTGTGTAAGTAGACTCACAAAGTGTCCGAAAATACAACCCTCTCTCTTTTCCTCCTTACCCACATCTCTAAAAACGGGTGTACAAACGAGCTGATCCAGATTTGCTGTACTTATGACGTGATGACCGAAATGTGGGCTGGCTTTACATTGAACTCCTGGCAACGTCCCGCCCACTTGACACGTCCCAACCTATCGTCCCCCATATACAGTCGCGAGCTGAATCCCCTCCGCAGCACCTCTGTGTGTCTTTGTGTTCAGCAGGATGTCTGCAGGAGGGACTTAGAGTTGTTGTATATATAATACATATCATGTCTCTGTTCTAGTGGTAAACACTGAGAAATGTTTCAGAAATAATGCTGGATGTGGTTTGGAACATAATATGGCGTTTAATCACGGCAGCATTTAGCTGAGTTTCTCTGTTAGAAAACTCTCTTCAGAGGAGAGATCATGATGCTCCAAAGGGGCGTGGCCAACAGCAGCTCTAACGGGGCATGGCGAGCAGCAGCTCCAATGGGGTGTGGCCAGCAGCAGCTCCAAAGGGGCGTGGCCAGCAGCCATGATTCTGTTTGGTAATTTGAGCAAAACACTTCACAGGCATGTTTGGTATAGATATGGCCCATAATATATTGTTAAAATACAGCATAATAGGAGACCTTTAAGTCTGCCTCTTCAATAACCCAAGGTATTTAATAAAGCTGATGGACCATGTTCTGATTGAATCCTAGAATGTTTATGTTGGTAAGGGTTTATAGATCCAGTCTTTGGCCTCACTGCAGTGATGTAGACATATTATAAGTCAATGTCAGACTCGATCTGACAATAAGGCTTTAGCGTATCTTAAAGTGAATAATCAAATGTTTTAACTGTTCTTCCCACTGTCCCTGTGAGGGAGAAGAAGTTGGTCTTGTTGGCAAATGATGCTGTGCAGCTACATAAAGAGAGGACAGCGTGCAGACATGATGCTGCTGGCAGAGACAGGATCCTTACACAGCGATTCAAGGGCCTGTCACTCTCTGCATGCATCTGAAGGACTGTGGGGTGGCAGGCCACTTCAAGTCCAAGGAGTCCCTGTGTCTCGTTTGAATAGAGCCCTCTGAATGACACTCAGGGGGGGATGCATCGCAAGCAGCCATAGGAGGGGGAGGAGGGTACATCATCCAAAACCATCACTGCCTCCACCCTCTCAACCCTCTCCAACTGTCTGACTGACATCAAGACCTGGATGCAAAATAACGTTCTCAAACTCAACTCCAATAAATCCGAAATCCTCATCATTGGTCCTGACTCCCTCACCCACTCCACCCAGAACTTCTGCCTTAACATTGACGACTCCACCATATCCCCCTCCAACAAAGTCCGTAACCTTGGAGTTATCCTGGACCCCACTCTCTCCTTCCTCCCCCATGTCAACCATACTACCAAAACCGCCTTTTTCCACCTCCGAAATACCGCCGCCTCCGCCCCAACCTGTCAACTACTGCTGCAGAGAAACTCAACCATACATTCATTACACCCAGGCTCGACTATTGCAACAGTCTTCTCTACGGTACCACCACCAAAGTCCTCAATAAATTCCAATATGTCCAGAACTCTGCTGCACGCCTCCTCACCGCTACCCGCTCCAGAGAACACATCACACCTGTCCCCCGTGAACTTCATTGGCTTCCAATGAAACACCGAGTCAACTTCAAAATCTTACTCACCACCTACAAGGCCCTCAACAACTTAGCCCCCCCCCCCACCTTGCTGACCTCCTAAAATAGTGCTAAAAGAGATAAGAATATTTACAATAACAACATCTTCAAATCTTTATTGTTGTTATTGTAAATATTCTTCTCTCTTTTGGCACTATTTTATTTATCTTATTTGCACCATGTATGTTGAGTTGTTGGAGGAGCATGGGATATAAGATTTTCATTGCCAACATATACGTTATATATGCTGTGCATATGACCAATAAAACCTTGAAACCTTGAAACCTCTTCCATCACCATGCCCCCTCCCGATCCCTCAGGTCCGTCTCTGCCAACCTACTGCAAGTCCCCCGGACAAAGTGCCGGACCTGGGGTGATCGGGCCTTCTTAGTTGCTGCCCCCTCCCTATGGAATTCGCTTCCCTCCCACCTCAAAGTCTCCCCAACCCTCTCTTCTTTCAAATCTGCACTAAAAACCCACCTTTTAGCCTTCCCCACCTAACTCCCACCATCTTCTTCTTGTACCTCTGTTTTGTTTTTAACCCTAGTATAAATTACTAAATGATCTGTTTGTATAGTTCTGATAGGGCAATATGTAAAGTGTCTTTGAGTACCATAAAAAGCGCTATATAAATGTGATTTATTATTATTATTATTACATCTGAAATGGCCAGTTATTTCATGCGTGGCAAAAGACACGAAGACCGTGCTACGATACGAAACGAGTTCAAGATTTTGAACATTTTTAATTCAGTAGAAGTCGTAGCCCACCAAAATCATAACATTTGTAAATATAGTAACAGAAATGTTGCCGATGTCGAAGTTACAATCTTGTTTTATTATATCGATAAACAAAGAATCTGTTTTCCACAACCCTATCAGATTGTAATATCATATTTTTTTATTTTGAAGGGGGGCCACAGGGGGATCCAAGCCCAGTGTTACTGGGCCACTGGCACTTGGGAATTAGGGATTTATAAACTGATCTCTGATAAGTGCCTGAAGGCATAGTCCATCTCATCTATTTCAAACAGACCTGCTCCTGGTGTGTTGCAGCTCTGGTGAATACTTCAACAACAAGTGAGAGGAGTGAGAGGAACAGGGAGGTGCCAAAAACTGCAGCTCCTCAAGAGCCACCGGGGGACCCCCATGTTAAAATTCCAGCTAATTTAGATGCCAAAAGTACGGTGCTAGATATATAAATAACTTAGTTTAAATTCTATAAAGGTGAAGAAGAAGAAGGACCCCTTAAATGTCCTAGTGTTAGCAGTGGACTGCCATATGTACGGCGATGGGGAGCAGTGTAGGGAATGGTGTCTTGCTCAGGGACACCTCGGTAGCATTTGGTCTTTGGGGGTCTTGAACCAGTGACCTCCCGGTTCCCAAGCCAAGTCCTTACGAACTTCACCACCACTGCCATTAAGAGCAGAGGGAAAGTAACCCTGGATATGTCAATGTGCACATTTAGGACCTTATGATTTGAACAAGGGCTATTAAAGCGTTTAGACTCAGAGGTTGATATGTTCAACAAAAAACTAAATGTGTCTGATTTAAAGACACCCCCTTAAAGTATTTTGAAGACAAATCTGTAATAGAACACATGATATTACTGTTCTTCCAAATTTCCAAAAAACGGACTACACACCTTCTGAATGTGCTTAATGAATGGCAGGTTTTCCTATAAATAACACACACCAATTTGTGTTACTAATGATCTTGGTTTCTACTATTTTAATGTTATATTGTTCTGTTATCTTACATAATAAACATGTTATTGATATTTATTTTCTCTTGTATTTATTTGCAATGCTTTTAATATCGAGATAATCCAAAAGAAATTAAAATAAATCAGGTTACGTTACTTTATATTCTGATACTACATTTTTTGTTACAGGGAACTACTGTAAATGTAACAGATTCCAACCCTGTGTGTGTGTGTGTGAGTGTGTTTGTGTTTAAGTGTGGAACATGTTAAATCCACTATTTTTTTGCGGAGTGACACGTTAATATTATGTTGTTAACTATAACCTTCAACCCTTGACAGATGACAATAACACACACACACACACACACACACACACACACACACACACACACACACACACACACACACACACACACACACACACACACAGCCAAGTCATGTGAAATACATCATTTCAAACTTCAGGATTACAAACAGTAGCTCACTTTAACTTTTCTTAGCATGTAGACAATCCTCCTGTACGTATTTGAGCCATTTATTAAAATCTCCTGCAGTTTTCTCCGTGCATACATATCTTTCCCTGACTTTTAGTTCACAGGATGCATTTTCTGCCTGCCTTATCATTTATCCAGCCTCCACAATGCTGACACAATGCTGCTGATGTTTTTCTATCTCACTCGTCTGTTCAGACAGGTTTATTTGTGAAGCAAGGCTGCTCCCTAGTGACTGAACACCCTCATGACGGTGCAGCACAGTGCAACCTTTATACAATATAACGTGGTGCTGAGTGGAAGAATGTGCACCTTCATGTAAAGGCCGAGACTACTTTTAAAAAGGCTTCAGGCAGCAGGAAAAAACACTGCATATCCAGAGCATGGCCACATATAATTAGGCATGTAATTAGCCTGAGACACTTTTACAAATTATATATTCCGCTAATTAACAACAATCCAAGGTTTCACAGAAACAAGGCAGAGCAAGGAACTGCCCCAGGCTCTCAAGGCCCTCAGGGAACCAGGGCTCATGTTCACCAATAGTTTGTGCTAATTTGTTTTATTGTAAAATGTGTGCTTACTGTATGCTCCTCTAACACTCAATATTACATAACATTAAAACAAAAGAGGCCTGAAGGTAAAGGTAGACATTCCAGCAAAAAGACAGTTATACCTGCATTATTATCATGAGGCCTTAGGTACTGTGTACCGGTACTGTACCGTGAAAATCGATTCGGTACAGGTTCAAAATACCGGATCCCGAAGTACCGGTACTGTACCGATATAAATTTACACCAAGTATAAGGTTATTTTGTGACTGAAGATGCGCAAATCCTACCACAAAGACGAAAATTTAGCACTGGAAAAGACGTAAAATGCCGCGCTGAAACTTGAAATCAGAGCCATCTTTGATTTGAGATCCTCTCACCACAGTCTCACAAGACATTGCGAGAGCTTGGCTGATCCAGCGTTCTGATTGGTCAAAAAGATTCAAAAGCAGGCCAGCCATTTTTTCTTTGCTGGCATTGGCGGCCTTTGTTGCTTTTTTGTAATTTTGCCGCGGTAGTTAAAGGCCGCGGACTGCGCGGAGTGAATTTGTTTGTCATGCCACGTGGGAAGACCAGTAAGGTCTGGGATCACGTAACAAAGCTTTCAGGGGGCCAGAACACAAGGTGCAACCTCTGTTATGCCACCATTCAGTGCAGCGGTGGAACGTATAACATTTACGCTGTCATCACAAGATTGAGTTCCACATGAGTATGGAACGATCATTGCATCCATGTTCAATATTAAGGGTAAGTTTTTGTTTTGTTAGGCTAAGAATGTAGTAGAAATCTTAGATAAAACATGGGCCAAATTAAAATGTTTTAGTTTTCATCTCCTAACCTCATGGCCTCATGTGACACCAAACGTGACCAAAGTGACACCTACGGACAGCGTAACTAATACGCAACAGATCTTTCAGGCGGGGAGTTTTGGCAGCGAGGGAGTTTGGCAGCGAGGGAGTTTGGCAGCGAGGGAGTTTGGCAGCGAGGGAGTTTGGCAGCGAGGGAGTTTGCCAGCGGCTAGTCTCCCACTCTAGGGCTATAACTGGCCCCGCTAGTGGGGGGAGTAATGAAGTAAGGCACAGCAAATCTACCGTTAATACCTTGTACTTATAGGAGTCAACCAAGGATGTATAATAAGAACTGAATTCAGCGTTGGAGGCGGGCCCTCATTCTTTCTTATGATAGTTGCTCAGTGGCGCATGAAGACAAAATGGCACTACATTCTGCTGTCATTACCTCAGGCTGAATGGTTATGACTGACTTCTCAGCTAACCACAGACACTTGTCTCGCCAGTCAATTTTTGTTACTAATGGGTTGGTTGATATGTTTATTTACCCGTTTGGGAACAGTGTTGGGTGTTAACGCGTTACAAAAGTAACGGAGTTACAGTAATGTATTACTTATAGCTGTAACGCAGCAATATAACGCATTACTTATGAAATGTGGGTAATATATAATATAATATAATACCCGTTACAATTCCCAGTAACGCAGTTACAACACAGTTTAACCCCAAATAATTTGTTTCTAAGAATTCACAAACATCGCGAGACATTCTGACACCAGAGAAATAATTGTGCCGGTAGAATAGTAACTCAGTAAGCCTGTTTACTATTGGTTAAGAGGGCTGCAGAGACAGATTCACAATGCAGAGCTGCAGGCTCACAATGGAGAGCTGCAGGCTCAGAATGCAGAGCTGCAGGCTCACAATGCAGAGCTGCAGGCTCAGAATGCAGAGCTGCAGGCTCACAATGCAGAGCTGCAGGCTCGGAGAAAAGAAAAGAAAGAGACAGGACTGCACGGGCAGGCCAAAGCAACAGAAGGTAACTTTCTCTGGGTCTGCTGCTTGAACCCTGAGAAGTTCAGAGACTCGTGGCAGTGTTGAAGATCTGCAGCCTCTGTCCTCTGTGGAATCGCCGGCTTTTAGAAAGCTTGTCAGTCAAATCCCCGTTAACACACCAATGACAAGGTGAGCTAACGTTGAATAGAGACTCGTTCATATACAGCAGGTCACAGGGCCGTGCAGATTAAATATGAACACATTTGAAAAAAAAATATCCAGGATTTGAATATGTGATGTATCTGTTATCGTAGAAATGTATAATAGTCCCATTTTATTATATATACGTCACTGTAAGTTTTCTTCTACAGTTCGACTTTCCCAGTTTCAATCCACATCTCACTAATGAAATTCACATCCAGCTGTTAAAGTATTGACTTCCTGAGAAAGACAAATGTCTGCCTCTCTGTCCTTTGATTTAGCTTCCCCTTTCCCCCCTCCCTTTGTTTTAGTATCCTGTAATGTAGAGTTTGACTGGCTGTTCCCCTTCTTCCTTCCCTTTAAGAATCTGGTCTAATGTTTGATCGGGGTCAGATCCTTGTACGACGTTGTGCAGGTTATCTGGCCTCCAGCTGGAATTGATTCTGTTAAATGCTCTACTCTTTATTAAATAACACAACTTTGATTTGAAGCTTGTAGAATTGTTCTTTTCTTACCAGAAGGTGATTAAGTGTGGAATTTCTACAACATCTGTGTGTTTGAGAGAAACATATACATGGATTGATAGTGTGTGTGTGTGTGTGCGTGCGTGCGTGCGTGCGTGCGTGCGTGCGTGGGTGTGTGTGTGTGTGTGTGTGTGTGTTTGTGTGTGTGCATGTGTCCTGATTGATCCTCCTATCACCTTTCCTTAACCCCTATAACCTTTTTCGCATAGGTTAAAGAATAGTGGTTAGAAAGACGATACAGGCAGACTTTTTTCTATATCATTTGATCACAGCCCTGGGGTATAAGCTCCTCTCCACATGTGAGTCTCAGTTTCAAGCAGCTTAAGATCAATACTTTGCCACAAGCTTTCAGTCCTCCGAGGAAGAAACTAGAGGAGACAGATGGAGAGCACAGCGTTTGAATTTACCGATTGGGTTGTGAATGCAACACGGACAGTTTGTGTTGCATTCAGGGGATTCAGTACTCCCTCTGGTTTCTCCTGGCCTCCACATGGCCCGTTTGTCCACAGATTGAATGTATTGGAATTAGTGTGTGTGCAGCTCCCACCTGCAGCTCACATTTTAATATTTAATTATATTTATATTTCTGACCAGCTAATTCAGAATGCTGCAGCCCGACTGGTCTTCAACCTCCCCAAGTTCCCCCGTTCCCTGCACTGCCAGAATCCGCTTCAACCCACGAGCTGTGAGGGGATCTGGTCCTTCCTACATCCAGGACATGGTCCATCCATACATTCCATCAATCCGCTCTGCATCAGCCAATCAGCTCCCTCCCTGTGAAGTGGAACAAGGTCCCACCCAACAAAGACACCCTGTCTGCTATCCTAGCTCCTAATGGTGGAAGGAGCTTCCCTTTGACGTCAGGAGAGAGAGTTTACATATCCTCCCTCACAAACTGAAGAACCCCCTGTTTCTCTTATAGTTTACCTGATGCAGCAGCTCTTATTATGGTCTGACATGTTTGAAGTGAACATGTCAGCTGTTCTTGTTGTCCTGAGTTTGAATCTTTATGCTTTTTATTTATTTGTTTTTTATTATTTGTTTGGACGACCAGTGAGTTTAATCACGTGATAGCTATGTAAGGGGGAGACCGAGGGGATGACATGGCAAGTGGTCTCAAGCCGATGTAACCCGCCTCATCGCTTACAATCATTTAATAAAGACACTGGGTGGTACAGATATTTCTATCAGTGTACTATTTACCTCATGGACTAGTTAATCTGAAGTCTAGATTTGCTATAGGAGAAAGGGTATTTGCAATCTGCATTGACTGGAAGAATAAAGGAGCCGCACAACCAACAGGTAAGTTTTACGCGTTAAATTGTATTGGGAAAAGGGAATGAGGAAAATAACAATCATTAAAAATACACACAAGATATCAAATCACAATTCACAGTCCAAATCCTAACTCACTAATACACAGCTCTATTTAGGGTAGCTCACCACGACTACTACAGAACTGGGAGAGTCTCAGTAGAAGAAGTCTCCATGTAGATCTTGAAACAGGAACCATATAAAGAAAAGAATACAGAAAAGAAAAAGACCCGGCCTATATAGGCCAAAAGGAGGGTTATTACAATGTTCTCATTAAAACATATAAACTATTTTTTTAACGCCACTCACTCTCACAAAAACACACGAGGTGAGGGTAATATAATGAACCACCTTAACATGAACAATTGTTAAACACAACATATGAAATTAACATCTCTCCGTATGAACACTAGGATATGCACATTTAACTCCATATGCATCCATATACAAAGTTAACTCACCAGAGGCTCAAGTATCACACGCACACACATATATTCTCCGGCACAAATGCAGGTTTCACGGCTCTCGTCCGTCCAGGCAACACTTTTAAAGAAATAGGGACACGGGAGTTCAGCCATGCGTGTTCTGACAATGCAATTTAGCGAAGTTCAAGTGGCTAATGCTAAGCTAGCGCCACGGTTGCTAATAAACACTACTATGTACTACTCACGCTCTCCTTTGTCTT